>NC_142524.1:22034574-22327074 GCF_964205215.1 Stylophora pistillata
TTCCAGTAAGTGGACAGCTTCGTTTCCAGTCGGTCAAAACCAGTTTCCTCTCCAGAAGGATTGTATTTTCGGGGGTGGAAGCGGAATAATTGGATCTCACTTATTCATTATTCCTTTCATTTTTTTCGAGGTTATTCATTATTCATTTTTAAATTCTTCTCGTTATTCATTATTCCGTATTCGAGTTTTTTAGGCAGTTTATAATTCGCCTTATTGTGAAATAGATGATTTCACTTCAATTAAAATATGATTTAAAACCGTCAGCGTCATGTTCAATCTAATTACCGTATTTATTTACTTAACTCCAGCCTGAGGTTTATTTAGATATCAGCCTTATAGGCGTGGCATTTATTTTTACATACTGTACACTGAACAAAAATGTACACTTAACATCTACACTATAGGGACTTTAAGCAGTGACGACGGAAAGCTCTTAGGATGGCATTCGACACATACCTTTTTCCATAGTCCTATTTACTTTGCGCAAATTATTGGTAGATATCTAAGCATCATAATGTTTGATATTCTTCTTTTCGATCATCGGATTGAGTCTTTCGTCTCTATAACGTAACCTAAAAAACACTGGAATTTTAAGTGATAACGTATTTAAGATCAAAACAACATAGTTATTCAACAATATAATAGCGCGAATTCTTGGTAGATGTGGTGGTAAATACCCGAGAACCACATTTTACTGATTCTTTCCGATGTGAGAAATATTGTCACTCAACTTTATCCAAATTACATTAAGCTTTTAAAAATAACACAACGAAAGAGATAACTTTGAGACCCTAGAACACTTACAACAATGAATACGTGTGTTGCGTTAAGCGAAGTGTTAACTTAATTTAGGCTCAAACGTGTTGCAGTGCGTCCAGATCTCCTATTACAAGCTACACGTCTGGGATGGTCATCCCTAGATGCGGAAGCAACTTCGCTTTCTCTGGTTTCCTCGTCGGACTCGATGTCACTGTTGTTTCCACCTTTAGGAATCCTTTCAATTCTATCAACTTCTTGCGAAAGTTGATAGCATTTTGAATCATTTTCGTTAGAGGTGATAGCGACAGAAACACGGTCCACGATGGAATAGGGCGAATTATTATGGTCTCCGTACGCTTCTTGGAACAGGAACATGTGCTCAGTTTCGCTATTGTTCAGCCACATAATATCCATTACATTTTCGGTAAACTGCAGTTCATTTGCAGTTCTGTCCTCGACTAGGAGATCCTTTAGAAGGAGAGCCGAGAAAAAACCCCATTTCTCCCTTCGTGGACTGTGTTTCACAGCGACAACTTCTCGTGCTTTGAACAAAATTTCACAATGAAGGACGGACTGCTGAAAAAGTACTTGTTGAGTGTCACCCTGTAGCAGAGTACTTGTTGCAACATTTGAACCTGGCTCACGCTGTTGCAACGAGAACGATATTGTATACGACAATTGACCAGTATCTTCTTTGCTTTTGTCTCTGACTGTATGTTGTCGAACACTCTTCCCGAAAGATGAAGCGAATTCCCTTAACTCGTTTGTGTCGCTAAGAGATAGTTTTTCCATTTGATCTTCGATTAGGGATATGGATGGCTTGGGAGGAGGAGGAGAATCCAATACTTTGTCCGGATAATAGCTTTTGGGCCCGGTGAAGTAGTGAAAATTAAATGCCCACGATAAATTCTCTTCTCTTGTTCCCTTCAAGTTAAAATCATAGTATAGAAGCAAACATACAACATAGATACAATATAGGAAAAAATGTAAAGTTATACTATATTTCGGCTTGCCAAACCAGCCTTCTTCAGGTGCGATGTTTTTTTTTTTTTTTTTTTTTTAATAAAGGCGACATTATTAAGTAGCAACGGAAATAATGTGGGGCTCCACTTAGAAAAATAGCACTGATAGACAAATAAAATTAACTGGTAACAAAAAATTATAAAGAAAACATTGAAAGAAAACTAATACGAAAATGAATAATTAGTATGTTTCTTCTCGAATGTTCAGACCATGAGTTACAAGTGTTCTGCCTTTTGAAATTAAGAAAGCGTCTTTAGCTTTATGTATTGAGTATGTTAGTGTCATGGAAGTGTTAGGAATTTATTTATTAAATGTAAATTATTTTTTTTTATTCTCTTAGGATCAGTGTAGTTCGTGATTATTTGTATCTGTTACGTAATTTTTATTCTTCACTTGTGTAAACTGTTGTGTAATTAACCTTTATTGTGTATATCAAATAGTTTTCTTCATTCTTTTCGGGCACCTTGCGTCCAGGTGTATTTAAGGATTTGGGTGGTTTGGTACGGTGTGGTTTTTTTTTGAAGAAGTGAGGTGAAGGTTTGTGAGTTACGAGCGAAGAGCGTGGAAAAATTTGAATCGACGGAGACTCGGCACAGTATCATTTCTGAGAAATTCATTCAGAACAATCGTTCCATTTCACGGTAGAAAACCATTTGCGGGGGAACGGGTGTGCAAAGAATCTACCAGACTGTGAGCTAAAGGAAGAAGAGATAGTAACTAATTCAATAACAAGTCTGAGCGAGTCAAGTTACGAGAAGTAAAAAGTTGAAAACTGCAAAGTTGTCAGAAGACGAAGCAAAGTTGAAACGAAGGAAACGAGCAAAGTTGAGAACTGGTGAGACAGGAACCTGGTTGGAGAAACGGGAGTTTGGTTTGGCAGGGCACTGTTTGTTGGTGGAGCGTGGTGATTTGTGGACAAGAGAAGAACACGGACGCGGGCGTAAGGTGAAACCCAACCGAACTGAACTAAAAAAAAAAACCTTTTTTTTATCTTAATAGTAATAATCTTGTAAATAGTTTTAGTGTACTGTAGTTTAAGTTAGCGTATTCCTGTAAATTAATTAGATCATTGTATTATCGTTATTGTTAGTCGCTTTATTGTTTTAATTAGCATAATAAATATCTCTAGGCCTACGTTTAGTTGTATTGTGGCGTGTGTTCTCGGACTCGTTTATGTTCTGTGTTTTGTTTGTGTTAGGGGGCACCCACCTTTGTGGCGCGGATTCGTCACAGTTAGGGAAAATTTTTTTCAATGGGGAATAGTTGCTTATTATTAGCAGTGTAATATTCTACATTATTACACGACTCGGGCAGTCAGAGGGCCAATAACTAAAATCAGCCAATCAAATTGCTCTATTGCCGGTCCAATATTCTCTAAGTATTGGACCGGGCACTGTCCCGAATGGTCCCGAATCATGATACCGCATTTGTGTCCCTTTGAACCTCAGTCGTATAATAAACCTCTTATTAACCAAGCTTGCTCGGGACCGTACTGGAAGAATATCGGCCCTCGGTCTTTTTTGTACGGACCTCGCTGCGCTCGGTCCGTACTGTCAAGACCTCGGGCCGATATTCTCCCAGTACGACCCTCGCGCTTGGTTAATAAGATAGATATATATATATATATATATATTGTAAATTACAGCAGTTACTGCGTCACATATATTAGATAGTGTATGTTTCGCCGGCACAAAAGAAAGTTGGAAGAAAGTAGTTAGCAATTCTGTCGGAAATGTGGGATTGACATCTTGAAATTCGCCACGTGCTTTGCCAATTTTGCTTAAGAAGACAGTTTCGAGACAGTTCCTCGATGCGCTAATTAATGGTACATGTTTTGGTGTATTTTATTGGGAAATTTTTCATATTAATAATTCTGGCCATTTTTCGAAATGAAATCGTAATTAGCGAAACGGTATTTTGCGGGTAGTTATTAAATAAAAGACGAAGGAAGCTCAGTTTTGTTCTACGGTGGACGTCAGTCATTTCGCGCTTTAAGATTGGCTGCAGCATGTGAAAACAATTCACTAAACAGAAAACTATAATAAATCAACATTTAAGCACCTAAAATTGACCCACCTTTCCGATCTTTTCGACCGTTTTGAGCTTCGCTCTGACCTTTCAGGCGACCAGGATTGGGAACGTGATCTGGAAATAATAATGCAATTTTGATAGCGTATGAACTGTGATGAACAACAGACAATTAAAAATGAACCGAATGTAGATTACGATATCAAACTTAAATTTAACCTACCGTCTGTCGCGATCTCTCCTTCTTTTTCCCATTTGTAGATTACTGTTCGATTACTTCAGATACAATGAATATATGAAGTTCATATATTTTGAACTGCGGTATTAATTACGTATGATGCACGATCCTTCGCAGTAGATAGCGCTACTTATGCAATAGCGAAAATCAGACCTTAAAAAAAATCAGGCCTGTACGGGATTCAAACCACCGACCTCTGCGATACTAGTGCAGCGCTCTATCAATTGAGCTAACAAGCCAACTGGGAGCAGGCCGTTAAGTTGATTCGTAATAAACCCGTGATGATAAATCAGATACAATGAATATATGAAGTTCATATATTTTGAACTGCGGTATTAAATACGTATGATGCACGATCCTTCGCAGTAGATAGCGCCATTTATGCAATAGCGAAAATCAAACCTGAAAAAATTTTTTAGGAATACAAGAACTCGCACCAAAATGTACCGTCGACTCTTTTAGAGGTGGCCAGATTCACAGAAGAACAGAGAGGATTGTGGAGGCATCCAAAAGTGCAGTCGAACATATCGTGCACTGCGATTGTTCCAATAGAAGGTGCATGTAGATAATGGAACTTTTCTATGTGGAACACTTTCTGTTCAACCGTTAGAAGAAGACTTCGGAAGCTTTTTCCTTCTGGTGGTTCATATAACCCTGTGGTCGAGTAACAATTTAAAAGAAAAGAATGCTCTGTTAATATCCCTAGTTAAGCCACAAGCTCGTTATCATCATTTTCTTGATGAGCAAACTCGTTACTCGTCAGTCATTTATTATTTTGTTTTTCTTACTTTTAACAAAAAAGGAATCGATCTTTTTTCTTAGACTAGGTTTGATAAGTTTGCTCTATTAAATTGTATTTATTTGTATTTTTTTTTCGTTTCTCATTTCCTATTGATTAAATTCACGCCTTATTCGCAGTTTACTTTTAGAAATTGAAGTGATGGCAGTTTATCCGTAGCGTGAAATATGTTTGTAAAGTAATCAAAAATGTCATTTTGTCCTCATGTTTTGTAATATCGTGTTTAAATAAATCATCACAAAATATTTTTGATCATTAATTCATCATTTTCTACTTTCACTTTTGCTTTCACTTACTGATTAATTCATTTGAGTTTGGGTTTATAATTTTCACTTTCATTTCATTATTTATTCATTTGTTTTTTCGATTTGTGTAGTTTTTATCGAAACAACCGGAGTAAACCATTCTTAGTTATCATTGTTTTCCACCTTTTTTGCATCAAATTGTGTGATTCATCAATTGAGGAAATAAAGAAAAAATGGAAAAAAATACAGAGAGTAAGAGACAACACATTTACGATTGACATTCTTCTTTTCTATGCAATTTACACCAGGAGCCTTTTTCATGCAAGTTTCTGAAAATTTAACTTTGTTATCTAATTGTTCGACGTTTTGTTTGCGCACGAACGCTTAACAGCTGTGTAAGTTCGTCAAGCTTGTATAATAATAAAAAATCGCTAACTGTGACACAGAATTTACCATGCACTCTGAAATTGAAACTGTTAAAATAATCACAAGGAATAGCCCGTTAAGCCCCCTCCGAAACTCTTTTTTGTCAAAAAAAAACAACATCAAAATTATTTTTTTCTCTTTTAATTCTTATTCAAAGCAATGAGATTTTATCTGGAAAACTGGGGATTTAAAGCTTTGGTTCTTCCGCTGTAATCTAGTTTAATTTACTGCGCTATACATTCTTCGTTTATTATGTTTATTTTGCTAAAATCAGAAGTAACGAAATGGAAATTTAATTTTCTAAACATTGAGGCGAATTTTTTGAACATAGTACAGGAGCCATGTAAGCCATTCCAAAAGTTCTACTCGAGAAATTTCCTTTTTTGGATTGTCAAAAAAACATGGTCGAGCAAAATTTGCTGATAATGTTCACCAGTTACAGAGCTATATGCTTTGACAAACTGCCGCTGAAAAGCAAAACAAACATCTCTTCTGTAGCATACATGTTATGTTTTAGCGCTCAAGTAAAGATAGTTCTTTTCTAGAAATGAAATGATTTCAAATACTTGTGCTCACTTTTTTTTTTCCTTTTTTTTTACACTTCGGCGAGCATCTCACTAGTTTTGTATTACATGCTCGACGGTTGAGATAAATTGTGGAAATAAAAGGAATTAAAATTATAACTCACCTTTCGCACGAATTATCAAAGGCATGCACCAATAGACTAAAAGTGTTAAAATCCAACCATGAGTTACATAGACCATAGCAGAGAGAAGACGTTTCAAGGAACACCCTGTCAGAGCTGGGTACGATAGATTTCGAAAAGTGATGGTAGAACAGAACTAATAGTTATGTCTTCCGGGAATCAATTCGTATGACACTTTGCTCACCTGTCCAGCAATTCTTCGTGTTTATCAGAGGCCAGACGCATGCGTTTACATGCATACTATAAAATAATCGAACCCTCCTGACACAAAAATCAATAGTCATTAGTTCAATAGGATATTTTAGTTACCGTTACGCGGAGGATGATTAGGTATGCTTGGATAAAATTCTAGATGTAGAGTTATTGTGGGGGCATGAAGAAGTATTTGAGGTAGACACTACTTTTACTAACGGTGAGAAATTACTTGACGGATTTTTTTTTGATTCGCAGCTTCTATTTTTCAAGTTTTAGGACGAGTTTCAAAAGATAACTAAATAAATTACACGGAATCGCAGATATTTGATATCTTCCCTGCAAATATATCGTCACCTATTAACAAAACACCTGAGTTGATAGTGTAGAGTGGCCAACACAAAGACTCTGAATTTCTAAAGCTGACGTGTAGAGCGTTAGCCCTTCGTCAAAGTGAACGGAGGGATTGTGTGTTGTGGTGTTAATTTGGATAGAATGGAGCTACGCATCGGTAGGAACATGGTAATGTTCCTACTATATGCTTTGACAAAAATAAAATTGAGAAAAATAAAGTCCAGCTTAAAGAGAGTTCAGGCTAAAATGACAAAAAATACTTTGCGATTCGTTGAAGGGCTGTCACGTAAGAGGTCACGGCCAATCTTCAACTCGGGGTCAGGTACTTCACCTCTTGCGTGACAACCGTTCAACGGATTGCATTACATTTGTTGTCACATTTCAACCTGAACCTGGAGGCAGAAACTTTAAGGATAAAGCTTTGGGATGAAATATATTTTCATTTTTATTTCAACGAAAGACACAAAGTGCATAATTTCAACGGGTCACTATTCAGACTTAAACGAACCACACTACTAGAAATTTATATTTATAAAAGGATAAAAGGACCATCTGTTAACGTACATATGCATATTTTAAACTGAGCGGAATTGCATCGCGTTGTGGCGCAGGTAGTTGCCGAAGTTGCATAATTTTTCATTGCTTTACAAAGTGGGGGTGGGGGTGGGGACAGCAGTCTAGATTTATTTTGAACTTTTCGATTTTTCAGAGAAAGTAAAACATGATATAACTTTTTGATATAAGTTTTGAAAGAGGTTCATCGAAACTGCCCTTTAAGAAAGATAAAATGAATTTAAAAATTTGCAAACTGTCGGCGGATTCTCGATATTTGTGGTCAGTGGCTCTTAATAAACATGTTTCAAAGCTGTTTTGTCAAACACGTTTTAAATCTTTCTTTCATAGAGCTACCTTAAACCAGTCTCTGTCAGTTGGCTCCAAATTTAGAACACTGAAAATACAAGTTAGTGACTTCTTAATCCCCCAAAAACTTAGTTTCCAACAGTTCGCTGTCTCTTTTTTTTTTTTCAGTTAAACAAGTTTAACTAAACATAAATAAAGGCTGATAGTTTCGAAAGAAACTGTTTGGGGCTGCGTCGGTGGGCGTAACGAAATAATTTGGATCTATCAACAAAGTTGAAGTGGTAAATTGGCCACCGTAACGATTACAAAAGCTGACGTTTCGAGCGTTAGCCCTTCGTCGGAGTGAATAGAGGAATTGTGGGTTGTGTGTGCTTTTAAAGGCGGAGAATGGAGCTACGTTATTGGTGGGAACATGGCAACGAGAAAAACAAGAATAAATTAGTGGAATGAAAAGCGTTCGTTGATCCCTGTGGATTTAGAGTGCCGGTTTGAAAGATGAGCTTTTGTTCAAGATTTTTACGGCTTTCCGTGCTACCTAAGTGTAAGGAAAGACCGCAGATTGCCATATGTTGCTTAGAATGATTAGGTCAATTAAAATGTCTAGCGACTGGTTTCGATGTGTCGCTTTTCATTCCACTAATTTATTCTTGTTTTTCTCGTTGCCATGTTCCCACCAATAACGTAGCTCCATTCTCCGCCTTTAAAAGCACGCACAACCCACAATTCCTCAATTCGCTCCGACGAAGAGCTAACGCTCGAAACGTCAGCTTTTGTAATCGTTACGGTGGCCAATTTACCACTTCAACTTTGTTGATATATCCAAATTATTTAACTAAACATGTTTTGCTGGTGTGAATGGGGTTCAAGTGAAAGTAGATTTAAGATGTCCTTATATAACCGCAACATCGTTGTAAGGCAAATCTGATTAGTCGACCAAACGTCATTCACTGAACCAATATGTAACCCATGGCTTTGATGTGTTTGTCTCCATTATCTGTTTGGTGTACAGCTGCGTTTCCACAGGTGTTATTGTTATCAACAACCTCCTTCTGTACCGAACCCGAACCTGGAATCACAAGAATTACAGTTAGCTTCGTTATTTTTCACAATGTCAATCCTGGCGAATGCGATATTATCACCTCATCTTGAGTTAAACCCTTCCTTGTTACATTTAAGCTGTAAAGAAGCATGATGACCAAGTAACTTCTTCCACGTGTCACGACCTAGTGATGTGCTGTGCTGTTCCCCACCAGCGATTAGTGAGTATAAAGAGTCGGCTTTCTTGTTGATGACAATGAACCGGAGTTGTTGGACGAACATCATACCAAGACAGATCTTGGAGAAGGATGTGTTCCAGTAAGTGGGCAGCTTCGTTTGTTGTTGGTCAAACCTAGTTTCCCTGCAGAAGGATTGTATTCGATTTTATCAGTCCAATAAGATTTGCGAAAGTGAAAGGCACAATACAGTACAATACAAACTTTATTGACACTCCCTAAAGAGGGGTTTTCGGTGACAATAATCTAGAAATTACAAAATTATAGTACTAAAAAGTATAATAAAAAAATTAAGGAGGCTAAAAGTTGATAAATGTTCGCCAAAGTTACAACTAAGAGCGATGAGAAAGGAAAGCAGCAAGTAATTTGGCTCTAAGTTCACACTTCAAATCACGAGAAGAATTAGAGAGTTTGAGGGTATTATCTAAACTGTTCCATAGACTTACTGTACGATAAAAGAAAGTCCTTTGTCCAGATTTAGTTCTATATAGGGGTATATGCAGAAGTTGGGAGCTTCTGATCGTGCGACCACTTATCTCACCACGTGTTAGAAACTTCGAGGAGAGATAAGTAGGAGCGGAGCAGGTCATACATTTAAAAGCAAGTACGGCGTCACGGAAATATAGCTGGGATTTAATAGGTAGCCAGTGCAGTTCTCTCAGAAGCGGAGTCCCGTGGTCAAATTTTCTGAGGCCACAGATGATCTGGGCTGCAAAATTCTGGACCGCTTGTAGTTTGAAAAGGTTAGTGTCTGCTGTATTGGACCGCTTGTAGCTTGAGAAGATTAGTGTCTGGTGCATTGGACCGCTTGTAGTTTGAGGAGGTTAGTGTCTGCTGTATTGGAGCAGACGGAGGAACAATAAAATAACTTACTAAACACTAAAGTCTTACTTATTATCAATAAGGTGTCCTGTCAAAAAGGAATAAGAACTCATTCCTTCATGTTTTCTATACAGTTTAGTTATAAATAATAATTAACTCTTAACTCGGCTTCTAACCTAAAAAAAGGAACGATAAAAAGGTTGTAGAACCAGCGACAAAACATAATCTGAGAAATAAGCAAATTGATTTATTTGCTCAGCTTCGCCTAACTAGAATACAATCCGGATGTTATGTTTACCAATAACAAAGTCCCAGTTCATACCATATTTTTCAGAATGAAAATTGTTGCAAGCTTTTAACTCTAACTAGGCTTAGACTGTTTTGGTGATGTTTCATCATTGTGCTAGCACAAATAATCATTTGTGCTTAACTTTTAAAACTCCTGCATCTCAAAGAATTATGCCATTTTATTTGCTCGATCCATTTGGGCTAAACAAGAAACAACTTTACGTTTCATTTACACTAGGTGTAAATAACCGTAAAGTCGACTCACAAACTATACGCAAGGTTTACGCTGGCTTTACGCTCCTTTCGCGTAAAGCTTCCTTTACTTACCCTTAAGTAGTACGTAAAGTTAACGTAACGCTTCGTACAAAACTTTACGCAGACTTACGCAACATTTAAGTCTGTGCTTGTCTCAAAAGAGCACGGCCGATCATTTATTCCAATCGAAATCGACTGACTAATTCTTCATAACGGTTATCTCGTTATTAATGTTCGGATGGCCGCACTCCAACATACTGGGTACAATGGTCTGGCAATTGCATTGGGAGAATAAAAAACTCAAACCTTGCTGCCGTCAATCTTCATCACAAGCGTCCAACCTCCATCTCCACATCCAAAATCCCCCATCTGACAGAGAATGGAGACTGTTTTCTCGCTGATGATCAGAGTGACCAACTTACTCACGTTAAGCCTGTAACGGACAGAGTTTCAAACTTAATAATAATTGTTATGCTATCACAAATATTAATAATAAACACTGGCAATGATAATTATAGTAATAATTATGAAAATAATAGTAATGATGATGTTAACGGAGATGCTAGTGATGGTAGGGATCATAATGATGTTGACACCAATAATGTTGTGTTTGCGCAAAAATGCTTAATATCTGTTTGCATTCCTCAAGTTTTTATAAATGATAAAAAATCGCTGAGACACTAAATTAACCATACGCTCTGAAACTGACACTGCAAATAGTCATAGTGAAAAATGCACCGAGGAAGAAGTTTTATTTGACTTTTTAGCCCCCTCTAAAACTCTCTTTATCAAGAAATGATTTAATTTTTTTTCTCGTAATTCTTTTGCAAAATAAAGAATTTTTATTTTCCAAACTGAGGATTTAACGCTTTAGTTCTCCCACTGTAATCTACCTTTACTTAACGCGTTATGCATTCTCCATTTGTTATGCTTGGTTTTATTGAAGTCAGTTGTTACGAAATGGAAATTTAATTTCCTAAATCTTGAGGCGAATTTTCTAAATTTAGTAATTGCCTAAGTTTTACTCCACAAATTTCTATTTGGATTGTCGAAAAACGTAGTTGAGCAAAGTTTACTCAAGATATTTAATAGTTACAATGCTTAATGTTTTGACAAGCAGCCGCAGTAAAGCGAAGCGAACATCTCTTCTGTAGCATCCATATTCTGTTTTACTCCTGAGGCAAAGATCACACTTTTCTAGATACGAGATCATTTGCAAATACGTGTGATAATTTCTTTTTTCTGCTTTTTTTCACTTCGGAAAGAGTCTCGCTAGTTCTGTATTGCATGTTCGACGGACCAGATAAAATATAGAAACTAAAAGAATTCAAATTATAGCTCACCTTTCGCACAAATTATCAAAGGCAACCACAGATAGAGCAAAAGTGTTAAAATCCAACGTAACCATGAGTAGTACAGACCATGGCAGAAAGAAGACGTCTCAAGGAACAACTTTTCAGAAGGTCCAGAAGGTACGTTAGGTTTAGAAAAGTGATGTCTCCTGCGTATCGAAGCTTTGCTCACCTGTCCAGCAAATGTTCGCGTTTATAAGAGGCTAGACGCATGCGTATACAAGCATACTGACAAGCCAATCAAACCTAACTGATCCACGTTCTGAGACGCGAAAATCGACATTCATTAGTTCAACAGGATATTTAAATTACCGCCACAAGGAGATTGATGGAAAGTTATTGTGGCATGGAGGCACGACTAGGTCTTTGTAGTAGATATTTCTGGTAATTAACAATGAGAAATAACTTTCTGAATTTTTCCTTTTGCAGCTTCTATTTTTCCAAGTTTTATGATGAGTTTCAAAAGTTAACTAAAAAAGAAATGGCCAAACATATCGTCACCTATAAAAAAAATAACAAAAACAAAGTAAGGAAAAAAACACCTTTAAGAGAAATGGAGTCATTGAGGTTCAGACCAGATACATGTGGAGTTTTTTTCTTTCTATAATAAATAGAAATCTTGTAATTCTTGACAAAACTTTACCGGAAAGTCCCCCCAATCAAGGCGTCCTGCAGAAGGCATCTACATTACTCGTGTGTAACCCTCCAACACACTAAATTATGTCAATACCTGTCAAGGAGCCTTTACCTTTAGAAACCATTTTAAGGGTGCTGAATTGAAGATACCATGAAATAAAAGAGACGTTTCTTGATTACTTGCATCGCACCTCGCACCCTTGAATCCAGCAGGACACAGACAGCAATAAGCTTTGCGAGTAAAACCGCTTCGACAGGTGGCGTTGTTCTTGCAAGGATTTTCAGCGCAAGCACCCTTGCGAAGCAAAGGGAGGAAAGAGAACATTTCTTTTTAATATGACACAATTAACCTCGTTACAGCCAGCAAAGTCGTGTTTATCTTAAGGTGGCACTTTACTTTTTGCGATATTGGTTTTTGACGTACAGTTATGACGTTTTCAGTGCGATTACAAAGACGGTGTTATTCTGTACAGGTAAGCCAAGGTTGAAAATGGAAATCAGTAACAAGAAAAAGTAGATAGGAAGATTAATAATAATAATAATAATGATAAAACTTTATTAACGTGTCAATGTATTTAGCTTTAAATTAGCTAATTGAGGACACCTAACTAAGTCTCAAGCTTACAATAAGTACAAGATGACTTAAAAATAAATATTAAAATTATTTACAGTATGATAATTAGTACAATAAATAACTTAATAAAATGTTACAATAAATAAAGAATTATCGTAGTTTCGCGTTTACGATTTACATAGTTTACAGCAACTGCTGTTATTCTTAATGAGATCTGAAAGGGCGATTTTCCTTATTCTGTTCTTCAATGTCGCCAGGGTGGGTGACATCCATTACTAAGTTTTGACCAGATATATGGGCCATGGTATCTTATTGTATGTTTTCCGTAACCTATGGTATTAAAACGGGGTATTTCAAAGCTGCAGTTTCTAAGGGAATATTGAGAATTGCTACAATTGAATAATCGTGATGCACTGCTTGGGACAAGATCGTTTTTAACTTTTTACATCAGAATGGCGATATCTTGTAGCCGCCTGTTATTTTAGAGTCGGCAGTCTAGCACGAACGAGAAGATCTTCGTACGTTTCCGTCTTAGATTTATATACTGCGCGTAATGCGCGTTTCTGTACCCGTTCAATCTTTCTACTATCGGATGCCTTACAGAAATTCCATATAAGGTGGCAGTAAGGTAGTATGACACTCTTGTATAATGTTAACGAAGCGTTCATGCAATTAAATTGCGCAATCGTACCAGCACACTCACTTTTTAGCTAACTCTAGTGCACAGGTCGCTGATGTGACTGGCAAAGTTAAGGTTTTCGTCCATGTAGACGTCTAGAAGTTTTATTTGTTCCATTTTGTTGATATCTTGGTTGTTGATGTTGAAGACACTGTCACTATTTGCGCTATGGATATTTCTTGGATTGATGGATAAGAATTGAAACTTATCAGGGTTAGCAAGGAGAAAATTATTTTTATACCAGTCTAATGCTAGTCGGCCTTGATTCGTCAGTTCAGAATCAACAGCCTCGTTGGCTTTTCCAGTTGCGTAGAATTGATGATCGTCAGCGTACATTGTCAGATTAGACTCGTTTACGTGATATTGTACGTATGTCGTTTTGGAACATGTTCCACAGTAGTGGACCTAAGAAATAGACGATTTGAAGAGAGGATAAAGGAATGAATGCGTACGTAAAAGAACATTGTATTAGAACATAGCTAGCAGAGTCGCGCAATCAAATTCATTATACGTAAGCGTGCTCAAAATCCCGATAGTGCACGCTGATAGCGTCAGCAAATCCGACTTCGCCAGAAATTTTTTTTTTCGCGCGAGCGGCCATTGCTAGTGCGGGGAAAAATAATACATTTCGCGACAATAATGGATACAAACAGAAACTCGGCCTGCTAGTCCGAAAACGAAGACAATGTTTCGACCTTTTCCCATGGGCTAGAGTTTTTAAATGAGGCAGAAAAAGAGAAAAACAAAGGAAAAGGAGACTCGGCATCAGCGCCGTCACGATTGGCTTCAACTGATATTGTTATCCATTTTTCGCGTCGCATTTGATGCACAATTCCACCGGCTATGTTCTAAAACAATTGGTTCATGCTTTCAGCTGTGCACTATCGAGTTATGGAGCACGTGGGAAGTTTGGAGAGCACTCAAGAAGCTAGAGTTGCCCTCGGCTATCGCCTCGGGCAACTCTTACGCTTCTTTCGTGCTCTCCAAACTTCCCGCGTGCTCCATAACTCGATAGTGCACGCTAAAGCATGAACCAATAGTTAAATGGAAAAAGAACTATATTCGGCTTGATTCACAAGCTTGTCCTGAATCTGAAAGCTAGACAAGTATTAATTCAGGGGCCAAAGTAAATTGTGTAGGTTTTCGTAGGGATATCTTTGCCCTTGTTTTCCTTGAATAATTTTATAATTAAGAGAAAGGCATGTTATTACCTAATTACAAGAAAAGCATTCCTTACCACAATGGAAAAGTAGTGGGAACTTTTATTCCTTTGGAATTATTCGGGGTGGCTGTACTTATCAGATGACAGAAGCTCGCACCATAGTCTTATTCCCAGGGCTAGGTTCACAGGAAGGCACGAAGGATTTTGAAGACATCTTAAGGTACACTCAATGTCGTTGAGGACCGAAAATATTCCAACCCGAGGCACATTCAAATAATGAAATTCGTCAACAAAAAACAGATCACTTCCTATGTCCGTAGCCTGGTGCGCCTGAGTGTTGTTTCCTGGTGTTCGTGTAATAACAAATTTTTCAATGGTGAATTTAAGGAATAAATAAATAGAAGCCTTTTTGCAAAATTATGTTTTATCTATACATTTACAACTTTTTGAGTGTAACGATATTTTCAATCATATATCTTCCCTAATAATCCTGAGGATCGATAATATGATTTATTGTATGCATTTTAATGAGTAAATGCTAACCTTGTTGCGAATAAAAGAGGGAGGGAATTTCTGAAAAATTCCCAGGGTAAGCACAACACGTTATGGTAAGCACTCTCTTAGGTACTTAGGTCCAGTAATCTGGTCTAAGTTACACGGAAAAACAAGAACTCCAAGAACGCTACAAGAATTTAAAAGTGCTTTAAATTCATTAGATATACAAAGTTTAATCTCCTCGGACAATTGAAAGAACTGTATTCTATGTAAATCTTAATATTCACATTATCAGTACGTATTGTATTTCTAATCTTTTAGGTAATTTTATTACACAGGGTAGGGTAGTACATATATATAGGGTCAACTATACAGGGCAGGATTGCGTATTTTATGCGTTTTATATATATTAGATTAGTTTAGTTTAGGTGTCCTTATTTATTGGGAAACTGCTATTTGTTTGACGCATTAATAAAGTTTATTATTATTATTATTATTATTATTATTATTATTATTATCATCTGTGATGTTGCTGACCTGTGGTAGGGGCTATTACAAGATCATGTGGTTTTAGCAACTGTTGATGATGTAAATCGATCGCCATAAAGTTGATTTTTCGATCGTTATCCTCTGCATATTTGTCTTTATATCTCCTCAGCGTCTGTAATCATTGTTTCCCAGATAAATATATCATATTAAGGGTAAATGCCAGTAAAAATCAAAGAAATCGCGGACACAGCTCAAAATTCAATTTCGCTCATACTTTGTCCATTGGTAGGCTTTAGTCCCATACATATGACAGCAATGTCCGTTTGTTAAAACTCTCGCTTGTATAGGAGAAATCTACTTGAAACGGTTTACAATAATTTCTTGAAAAAAACCTTTGAAATCATAATTCGTGGCGCTGTCGAGTCAGTTCATCGTAAGTTTTAAATTAGTTTCCCACTAATCCTATTCGTCTGATGCTTCTGCAATTGATTGGCAGCACAGCCAACTCATACGTTTCTTTAAAAATAAAATATGATTTTTTTTTTCAAGTGCACCTACAGCTGCTCTGAAATAGATTCGTTGGTACTTCAAACAAACGTGCCAAAAATGTCCGCGGTACGCAATAAAATCGACCAGGAAATCTCCTAAGCCATGTTCAAGGATAGCTTCAACTTTCTACCGTTTTATTTCCCTGGGATCTTTTGTATCTGTACAACAAGACATTCCTGAAGTAACTGTTTGGGGCTGCGTCGGTGGGGGTAACGAAATAATTTGAATATATCAGCAAAGTTGAAGTGATAAATTGGCCACCGTTATGATTATAAAACTGACGTTTCGAGCGTTAGCCCCTCGTCGGAGCGAATAGGGGAATTGTGGGTGGTGTCTGCTTTAAACACGAAGGCGCGCTATAAAAGGAGCCTTAGGTCCCACTGGACCATTTGTCAATCAACCGTCGTGTGATGTAGAACTCTTAGAGTCAAGTCAGCTTGAGCTACAGCTACTCCAAAGCAGTGAACAGCGAGCGCATTCCTCAAAATTGTTTTATGTCTTCATCACAATACAAGAATTTTTGAGATTTGTATTTCCTTTCTCCAATGGAAACTGTCTTTATTTGTGGCGGTAAATTTGAGATCGAAGTAGGTGGTTCGCACGTTACCTCATGCCCCCATGCTGGTGGAAGTAAACAATAGATATCTCATTAGCTCCTTTTCTTCGTCTACCAGCATTTAAATTTGACCCGCACACGTCAACGGTGAGTGACAAATGAGCCTTGGTCTTCCCAGGGAAGACTTCCTTATATGGCGCGCCTTCGTGTTTAAGCCAATCTTCAGTATCCGCCATTTTGAAGTAGTTAACACTTCACATGTTTGCAGTTAAAAGTTTCCAGTGTGAAGCTCCTCTAATTGTTAAGCGAAGCAAAATGAATGGAATATGTTAAATATGCACCAGAGCAGAATTTAGGGGAACACGTAACATAAACGGGTCGAGAAACATTTACAAAATCTGCTGTGACTCACCTCTTGACCTCGTCTTTAAGTGTGTGGCTCGTCATGACATGTTAGTTTGTTTCGTGCTAAATTCTGCTTTCTACTTTTCACAAGCGACCTTCGCTAATTAAGTCGGCTTCATGTTGGTGACGTATCCTATCCGTACGCTTCTCGGTGTTGCGCTGGTAGACATGAAAACACCTGATACATTGCAACAATCGAGGACCATTCAACGCGGTTCGATCACTTGACTGATCTGTCACGCAATTTAATAACAAGCATCATCGAAGCCGTGACAGCACTCTTTTTAATTTTGAGAAAAGTAATTTTAAAAAGACCCACACATTAATTGCGTGCAAAGAATGAACCCAATTTTTTTTTTTTTTTTTTTTTTTCACATACTGACATTCTTAAGTAAAGATTTGCTTTGTGCTTGACCTGCTCAGGTAGGCTACCTATCTCTCGACAAGGAACAAGAATATCACGTAATGAGCGACGTATTGCCAATTAATCGTAGACGTGGACACTTAGTTGGGATTTTTGGCAGTTCGAATTTGAACAAAAATAAATCACCATAAAGCAATTTCCTTTCCATCTAAACCCATTTATTTTCTTACTTTTACAGTGTACCATAAAAGTCCACACTTTAACGACAATTTCACCGTGTCTTTTCTATTTTTCGAACATTCTTGGAGGCGTGGCTCCTGACCTGTCATTAGTGAGGTCACGTAAGGTTAGAAATTGGAAATAAATTATAGGTCTTGTAGGGAGAATTAAGTGCTTGATACTATTAGCGTTTGAATAATATTCAACTGCTTGATACGCTTAAACTAATAGCGTTTGAATAGCTTATTTAAACCAGCCAAATTCGTTTTGATTCTATATAAAAAAAGCAAATCTAATAAAAAAGAAAAATTGGCTGCCAAGCATCATATTTTGCACGGATGACGATTTTCTGTGTTCTCGCCGGTGAAGTACACTTCATCCGTGTTCCAACTTCCCATCTACAAGATCCGAACACGGGTGAAAGTGGACACGGCCGGGTACAAAACTCTGTCCAAACCGTTCAACCATCCCGCGTGGGGGTAATGGCCCCTTAGGGGCACAAAATTTTATCAAAACAAACAGAAATGTGAATAAATAGAGTGTCATGGCTTGCACTGGTTTCCAGCACTTTCCAGTACCTAAAGTTTCAACACTGTTTGAATAAGTTTCAATGCTGCTGTCCTTTTAACAGTTGATATTAACGTAGATTATGGTGTAAATGATATTCACTCCTTGGTGGTCGTTTAGTGACAGTAAATTATCGTGCAATACGTAACCTAAAACCACCCTTGGTGTAAGATAGATTAGATTCTCACGGAGACTTTTTCATCAACAAAATTAAAGCTACTCTTCATAAGAAAATAAGGAAGAGATATTATGGAATTATTATTTAGCTGATCGCCTTACTTTTTTTTTTTGGCACGCGCGCAAATAACTTTTTCAGAACCTCGCTTATTTGTTCCTTTGGAATTTCATAAAAGGCTGCCCTTGCCATGACAAGAACATGGCCATCATTTGCTCGACAGTGTCTGGGAATTTTTGCAACACTACTGACGCTTGAACAGGCAAAGCGTGGTACTACGAATACATCAGAGAGTACTCCTTGGTAAAATAAGCTCAATTTCCGTGTCACATCCAATAATCTTCAACTGTTTTTTTAATGGCATGTAATATTCCTGTTTCAAGATACGAGGGGAAGTCCCTGACAAGATTGATTTTCCCATCTTGGATCAGGTCCACATTCTCCCGACCATCAATGAAAACGTACAAGCCATGCTTGAGAAAGTTTTATTGTTTTAATGACGCAATGTCTGTGAAACAATTTTCTGAAAAGTTCTCAGAGAAAATTGAAATTGACACCTACAGAATTTACACTTCACAGTGTCACGCAAGCAGACGAAAAGAACTGTTACTGGAGTAGGATACGCACGATTACTAGTACGTTCAGATAAACCTTGCAGACATAACTAATTGAATAAAACTTGGACATATCCTGCTTTTTTGAATATCAATAATCAGCGAACTTCCTCATGCAAGTGATACTGGTCTTTGGACAAGCGTAAGTAAGTAAGTAAGTTTATTTATTCACGTTGAACACATAAGAGCTTACGACAAAGCTCGTAAGAACGCGCGTGTGCTTAATACTAAAAAATATGTTATAGCATGTAATAAAAAGAATGGAAATCGTAATCTTTACAATTTATGATTTATGATCCATCTCTTCCAACCCGAAAATGAGCAGTAAGAAATCTGCAACTACTATAACTACTATGATGCACAATTCATCATTAATTAACCGTCCCCTCTAACCCCATTTCATCAAACATGCGTGCCGACAGTCTGCCGACGGATACGTTATGGACACAGGTTGTTTAACACGCTACACAGTTTAAATTATTTATTATTTGATCAGTGTTTGTCGTGGAAAAGCAGGAGTTTTCGTAGATTATACATTCTGAAAAGTAAAACTAATAACTGAAATTCCCAGAAAGTAGATTTGCAACCGAAACCGAAGGTATCAACAAAACGCAACTTTTTGGTACAGTAGTCACCAAATATCTTGTGCAAACAAACTGACAACAAGCAAAAATCTGCCAGAGTCTACCACTAATTTAATTAATTTTAGATAAGAAACAGAAACCAAGTCTTATCTTAAGTTAACTTACTATGTTTTAATTCAAATGTACTTTTCGACATGCGATCAATTGTTTCTTGATGGTCAAGTTAGTTGAAATTTTAATATGGCGGCTGCAGCAAATCTCGAAAATAAGCAAACTTCAAACAAGGGTTACTGCAACACCAAAAGTTATCCCAAAAAATTGAAAGTATATCTGAGAACGTCTATCCTTAAACTGTATCTTTAATAAGTTGTTAGGTTCTTCTTCGCGTACCAACAAGCGTTTTTGGCAGTTGTTTTAGGGTACCATAGAGTTATTGAAAAACAGCCGTAGGGTGTTATCGAGAAGAAAATTCATAAAATATTTATAACGAGAACATATCTGCTTTTCATGTCGTCAGTGAATTGTTCAAGGCCCTAACTATAATGTTAGTGCAAAGGAAAATTCACAGATAATTTTCCACTTACGCTGCCAAGCCATGAATACGACAGAATTTCGCCATTTCGAACATCGAAATTTGGCTCGATCCGCACTCGACCGTTTTTATTTAATTACTCTCAAAAAAAAAAAAAAGATTACAAAAAACTAACCCTGTTTTGGTTACTTTGGTGCAAGGGTCTATCAATATAGAAAGTATGAGTGAAATCGATTTTTGTCTGTGTCCCCGATTTTGATGATCATATCTGATTTTTACTGACAGTGCCTCTTAAACGTTTTCTTGTGTAGTGTCCTTAAGTATTTTTATGGGTTGTGCCTATTTTGACGAGCTCGTGGGGCAATTCAAAATACAAACGGGTAAAAATACTCAGCGATAATACACAAAAAAACCATTAATAAGAGATTATTCAACGCGCCAAATTCTTATCTCAGCGCGGGAGAATTTCGCGGATATTTAATTACGATGAGTGCGTGATAGAAGTATACGCAGCGGAACGGAATTGGAATTTGTCGTGTTGCTGTTTCTATTTTCTTAAGTAAATGATAAAATTTCATTGTCGTGCAACTGCTTTTCTTTGTTCGATTTATCTAATAAACTTGGATCATTTTTCGCCAGCCATTCCGACTCTTCGTCGTCAAAAAAATTATTTAAATTGTCAGCCATTTTTTTCGTGACTTTAATCCAATTCCTCACTTGCGCCATACGAGAAAACCCGTCTAACCGGTTCCCCAGAATACAAATACCATAAGATATTTGTGCTCGTCTTGGGCGTTATTTATACTCTACGAAGCACAGTTGGATACAAATGCCCTTCTTTTGCGCAGAGAACAGGGAAAATAATGTTTCGTTCAATAGTTGGGAAGCCACATTCACGTATGTTAATTAAAAACAATACGTCAATTTACGTCATGTAGCCTAAAACGTACAGTTATCTGACTTTCCGCATAGGACTGACAAAGTAGAGGTTCGCTCTCTAGAGGCAATCATTTCCCTGTTTCCAATATCCACCTGTCTTAGTTGCCTCACATTTTCTGCTTTATTTAGCCAAGCAGTGCGCTATGATCTGCCATTTGTTGATGGGATTTAACTTTTTCGGCAGAATTTTTGCAGAAAAAAATCTTCAACCTCGTTTGCAAAGAAGGGTTTCATGAAACAATGCCATTTGAAAGAAAATTGCTTGAATTTACCTTGTGGTGTCGCAATCACGATTACTACGGAGCATGATAGAAATACGCAGATACGAAGAGAACGCATGGCACAAACGTTTTTCATGACTCGTTTAAATTATGTTCAACTTTACAAGTAATTGAAGTCTAGTAGTGTCTTGTTTGTCATCGATACCCAATTTCTTATCAGCCAATAAAATCTATTAAACCTGATTGTCAACAACTTTCATTGTTTTTTATTTCTCTTCTTATTTCTTTATTATTTATCTGTTTTCCGTTTTCTTTAACTTTTATCTCTCTCTCTCTCTTTTCTCCATCCATATTTTGGATAAAACATTTCGATTATTAAACTATTTATAGGATGTATTCATAGATATATTATATTTCTTCAGTTTTCCCTTACGTCGTGTTCGTGCTTAATTAAGTGCAATCATCAGATGCCGTATCAAGTAAGCAAATATGATGGTTTCATTCTCCCTGCTAATTCTACCGATGGATTATTTCTTTTTGGCAGTTTTCCTCAAGATTTTTCTACGATTCTCCGACTTCTTCGTTAGCTGTATTTGCGGAATGAATTTTATAAACGTTTTCAAATAAGTTTCTTGCTTTAATAAAAATGATAATTTTATCCACGCGAAGTGCTCGTAAATTGTCTGCTACAAAGGAAATTCTAACTAGAACATCACCTATAAAGCAATTTTGAATAAACCTTTTTTCGAATAAGATGCAGCTGCAATGAAATAACTAACTAACACCAGGTTTTGTATAATGATGGCAGTAGCTTCTCTTGCCCTCATAACCCTCAATTTCTTCTTAAAGAGCGTAGGGCCCAAGATACATAGTATTGCAAAATGATTTTCAGGTACTACCCCCACTAACTCAGCATCTTATTTCATTGAAAGCATCAATATACATTATTGCTTAATTATTACCCTAGAGAGCAAGTATCTTTGTCTTCGTTGTGGATGTTTTTTCATATTGTTGTTACATTTTTTCAAGATGCGGCAAAGAATTAATTAGTTTTTATCCTTTCCATAATATCAACTAATTGCAGTTGTCTCATAAGATGTCGATGACAGTGTCATAGTTGTCAGGCGCCTTCAGAACTAGTTGACTAAGGGTATTACATTATACCTACGAGGTACCTGTAAGAAATTTGCAAAAAGTAATAACAGCGATGATTCAACAATTTTTTGCCAGCTGTCTCAAAGACTCTTTGAGAGGCAAATTAATTCAGGTTTTCATCCTCCATTGATAAACGTTCGGCAGATAACTTCTTGGCCTCTGAGTTAACAAGTTAGCATGTCTCTCGGAAATTGTTATGAAACCTCAGAAATTGATGGGTTGTCAATAATTAATCTCAAGCATCGTTATTTGCCAGCCGGGGTGGGGGCAGGGGCAAGGAAGTTCCTGGGGTAGAAATGACTTTGGGACCCACAAATCCTGACATGGCGAAAACCAAAATCTCTTCATTGAGCAAACATGCTTACGCAAACAAATGATATGAATTAAAGAAAAACTTCGTAATGAATACATGTATTTCAAGATAATTACGAGGCAAAAATCTTTGAAAACAGTTGTCTGACCTTAACATAAAACCGCGCGCTTCTAAGTTCGCTTCCTACCAGTCGTGTAAGACATCCTGCTCAAAATACCGAGACCACAAGACCCATTTCCCGTTTAGCAATTCTTATTTGTTAATGAATAAAATTGTTATAAAGCGTCCTCCCTCCTTCTGAAAATCAAATTTCTATTTAACTTAGCTCAATTGCTTCTGGGTTCAATGGTTATCAAGGTTGAGGTCAATGTCCAAAGAAGCACTCATTAAACGGATATGAATGCACACATTTCAAAGCCAGGAGTCGAATAGTTGAAATACAATCCTTTGCATGACTTTGGGGCTGAGGGTGGTAGCTTGCTCAGAAGGCCTCCACTTTTAATGATAAAAACTACAATTTCCTTGATTGAGATTGATTAAAAACACTCCTATTTTTCACTAACTCACCTTCCAATTTGTTATCGTACAGTTTGTTATCGGACATTTCAATAAGCCGAACAAATTCAAAGCTGCATTTTAAGACAATCAATCACAGCCTAATTTTTTAAATATCAGTTGTCTCTTTCTTTCAAAACTTTTTCTCGCAAATTGTAATTTTTATGATTAACTGGTAATAAGATTTCGGAATTGGACTTCACTCAGTCCTATTATTATTGAAAAACAAAATAAGTTGTTTTTGTAGTTGTTGTTGTCGAAAGTGACCGACTGTTTATCAGAGAGAGAGCTGCCGTGGAAGATTGTTCATTTCAAGGAACTCTTTGAAGAAAACTGTGAGATTGTATCCGATTCCTACCATTTTTATGTTTATTCGCATATTTATACGTAACTAGCATTGCTTTGTGTATGTATGTGTGTGCGCTTTTTCGCATTAATATTCTAAGTGTTATTTTGTAGGCTGTTTCCGATTCCAAGCTAACTTACTTGTCATATAAACCAAAAGCTGTTTGGAAAATTTCTAAGTATTCTTTACATTTTAGAGACCTAACGTAAATTTAAATTATCACGGAGTAAGCTTAGCTTAGCACTTATCATACAGTAGGAAATATTAGCTGTACTCGTTTAATGTCTAATTCTAGCATACAACGGTAAGCCTCGCCAATCTAAAAAAGATCATTTAATTACCTCATGCCCTATATTTTGGCAACTAGGACTCGAAATAAAGTAAACTGTACCCTTAGACATATTAAGCTTAAAGTTTAATATTAAACTTTATCAAATACCTTTCATTAAAAGAGCTACCTTTAATTGCTGATTATAGGGAAAAGGACCAAATTTCAAATCATCTGATAACTTAATTCTCTATTCTATGACACTTAAGGTGTTTGTTTAATGACTGATTCATTTGTTCGTCGTCTTTGATTTACTCACTCATCTAGTCACCCATTAATTCATCCGTGTTCTTATTGCTATGATAATGAATAACGGGAGATTAAGGTTCCAGCAACGCCATTTTATCGTTTCGTGGTATCTTTCCCAGGTGGTGCCTTTCTATTGCACCAAGATGTACCCCATTGCTCTGATATTACTTCTTCCATTATCCGATCCATGCCACCTTGAGGCTGTATTTCCACACGTGATCGATTTATAAGGCTTCCCCGAAGTACCAAACCCAATTCTGGAATCACATTCTTTGCAATCATTTTCATTGTTACCAAGTATTCCGATTCTTGCTCTAGAGTGAGATCCTTTGTCAGACACAGCATTAAAGCCTTCCCTGTTACAGTGGGGTTGTAGGGAGCCCTTCGAACCAATAAGTGTCTTCCATGTGTCTCGACCCAGTGACGTGTTGCGATATTTTCCATCAGCGATCAGTGAGTGCAGAGAGTCGGCCTGCTTGTTGATGACAATGAACTTCGTGCGTTTGGCAGTTTTCATACCAAGGCATATCTTAGAGAAAGGCGTGTTCCAGTAAGTCGGTAGCTTGGTTTCTCGCTTGTCAAACGCAGTCTGTCCACCAGGACAGTTATATTCCTTCTTATCAGTCCAAAGATGTGAGTCATAATGAAAGGTTTTCTAAAAAGGAATAATTGGGCAAATAAATAGATAAATATATCTTAGAGAAAGGCGTGTTCCAGTAAGTCGGTAGCTTGGTTTCTCGCTTGTCAAACGCAGTCAGTCCACCAGGACAGTTATATTCCTTCTTATCAGTCCAACGATGTGAGTCATAATGAAAGGTTTTCTAAAAAGGAATAATTGGGCAAATAAATAGATAAATGAATGTTCAAATCAAACAAAACAGACATACTTGATCCATAGTTGTATGCTGTTTACTTCTCACTTTGGATGGTACCGGGTATTAATTTAAATTATAAAAAGGTTGATGTCCACAATTACAAAGAAGACGTTACGTAAGACAGCAGGCATTAAAAAACGAAAACAAATGATAGCTGAAAAAATTAAAAAATTAAAAAATTAAACCTTGTAGCCATTGATTTTCATAACCGGCGTCCATCCCCCATCACCGCATCCATCGATTTCTTTGTGACAACGAACGGTGACTGGTTTTGAATCAATTTTTAATGTCACCGGGTCATCCACGATCGACCTGCAAAGAGTGATTGATTGCCCTGAAAATACTCGCCGCTCATTACCGTTCAAAAGTAACAGATTAAAACAATAACCTAAACCCTAGAAAGGCTGTTTCTCGAAAACCCGTTTAGTAATTACGGGGATTTATGAGGAAAAAATAGTTTTATTTGATTAACATACCCTTGGCAAAATTGACGGAAAAGGATAAGAAAAAAAAAAACAGTTATTCAAAATTAGAAATTGGTATTAAAAGTAACAAGTTGTTTCCATCTGTAAGCTAATTATCTGACTTCAAATTGAAATGTAAACTGCATTAAATATCAACTTACGTTTGCCCGCCATAAAATTCCTTGCAGGTAGAAACTAATTTCCCAAACATGTTTCAAGACAAAAGTAAAAGAAATAAAATTAAAGTGTGAAAAATCTCTTACAAACAAAAAATGTGACAAATACTAAGTACTGCTTTTTAACAGTTGTCTGATAGCTCAATGGTTTTACCAACTACTGGTACTTTGTTATAAATGGCATCAGAAAACATGCTTCTGTACCATCTATCTAAATTTTTCGCACCTATATCACTCATTCACTTTGCTCGCCTAGGTCTGTGAATTTTCTAAGAGTTATGAGAATGTCCGTCTTTGGAAACTATATGTTAACTACACTGAATGATTTCTGGCACTTAGAAACATTACAAATGACTAAACGTTGGGCTAAAGTACATCTTACATAGCGGTTCACCCTTTCTAATGCACGTCTTTCCATCTCCCCAATAATCAGTCATGCATGTGCAATTGTACGATCCTTTGGTGTTGTTGCATACGGCATTGGTACCACAGTCGTGATTCCCAACGGCACATTCATCAACATCTGAAGAGATAACACACAAGTTAGTCACAGCAAATAGAGACCGTTGAATCGAGGAATGAAACTGCTTTAATTTACCCTTCTTTCTAATTTAAAAGTAAGAAACACTTCCAAATATATGGAATGCACCTTTGCAAGTGCGTCCATCACCAGAATATCCAGGTTTGCATGTACAGTTGTACGATCCCTTGGTATTCATGCACACAGCACTGGCACTGCAGTCGTGCTTAGAACTTGCGCATTCATCAATATCTCAACAACAAAGTAAAAAATGCAATAATGGAGAAGGGGCATCGATAACATTTTCGACTGTACTCGTACACATAGAGCTATTAACTACCAGTTAGGATAGATGGAAAGAACATTTACCTTCATCACATGTCTGACCCTTAAATCCAGCAGTACACAAACAGCGATATCCTTCGTCAGTAAAACCACTTTGACAAGTGGCGTTGTTCTTGCAAGAGTTTTTGACACAAGCGCTCTGACCAAAGGGTAAAGAGGTAAACCTATTAGTAATACAATCATTACTATTGAGGTGGCGGCGTACCACTGAGTAACTTGTAATGATAGCCATTAGGGATAGAAAATTTCCAAATAAACTTTACGAAGCTTAGATATGGAGGATCACGATTCATGTAGGCCTGCTCTTTCTATCCGTCAACCACGCTGTTGATCAGAGGTTACATGGATAATTTACTTACCTCAGCTGCATGGTAAGAAAAATGTCCATCTTCTATCAGTTCGTCTTTGTGTCCTTCGTGAGTAACATTATTCAGTTCACATTTGTACTTTCCACTTCCATCCGCTCGTTTGTCAATATTAATGCTGACACAGTTGGGTTCCATATAACACATGGTTTCACAAAACTCCATGACCATGACTTCAATGATGCGAATCACGTGGTTAATGAAGCGTTTGCCGTCAAATGCTTTTTCAGACGGGAATTTCAACTGACGGCATTGGTCTGCTTCAGAGAAGTCTTCAACTTTGAGAATACGTAAAGTGAATTAAAAACATACTGATAATAGTACTCTTATCGTAAAGCTGGCAGCGTCAATGAGGAATAATATATAGATTTAGCCAAGCCTAAAAGCGGAGCTCCCAAGTTCGTAATATTAATGATAACATAAAAGATGTGCATTTGCCAAGACTCGCCTAAGTCAACCCTCCCTTCGTCTTGATAGTCTCCCCTACCCTACCCGTGCAATCTGAGGGCACGTACGTACGCTCGGTCAGTCACGTGACATCCAAACAAAAAGAGGTTGACCATATTTCATGGGTATGGGGCTCTGCTCCACGCGTGCCTCGCGCGCGTGGGAGCCCCGCTAGGAAGTGAATATCCTGCGTTCTAATAGGCTACCTAAGCTAAAACGATGGCCCCAGTATCATTTCTCAGTAAGTACTGCTTTGGCTTTTGTGAACATTTTTTTACAAACATAAACAATACCTATCAAATCACCAAATTTTACAATTTGTTAAATAAACATTTCGAGAAAGCGCCATCACTGTTGGCTTTCTTTCCCAGCGTTCGAAAATAAACAAATTATTCTTGATTATTATTAAAGCGAAATATTTTTCTTCTATATTTAATCCTCTAATACCAAATTTGTTCAGTCAAAATGGCGGGATATTAGCCTTAACTTGTTAAAATTTGCGCTTTCATGGACATTGACTTCTTCTCACCCAATATCCAGCTATCTTGACCTCACGTTTGGTCGATAACGCATTTCTATTGTGCTGAAAGGATTACTTATAACATTCTGGAACTTTAAAAGTAAAGTAGAGGCGTTCTAAGCTTTCTTGATTGACACAATTCAAAGAAACTTTATAGGATGCTAAGGAAAGAAGCTAAGCCAAACATCGTTGTCATTTCTGAGAATAAGACACACTTACATCAATTATAGCCGAATTAGTTATCCCTATCATTTTGAAGTGAGAGGAAAAATACATATGTCAACTTCGTGTTGGATAGTTTGAAGGGAAGCAATATATAGACCATCTTTTCTTAATTATTTTTTTTATTCAAGCGTCTAGTGTCAAAGGTCTCCTTCTAAATCTCGGGGTATAAACGAGTCTGTTTTCGCCAATAACATTTTATACAAGGATGTTTAGAATAAGCTGGCAATTAAAACTGAGCGGACTGAATAGTATGTAAAAAAGACTGTCTAACTCCCAGAAAGGAACCGATGAATCATATTTACGTAAGTGAAAAGAAGATTGCTTGAATTTACCTTGTGATGTCGCACTCACGATTATCATGGAGTATGACAGAAACACACAGATACAAACGGAACGCATGGCACAAAAGTTTTTCATGACTCATTTAAACTATGCTCATCTTTACAAGTAATTGAATTCTAGTGATGTTTTGTTTGTCATCAATAGTCAATTTCTTATCAGGCAATAAAAGACATTACACCTGTCAAAAACTTTCATTATTGTCTTATAATATATTTATATATATTTCTCTCTTTTTTTATTCGCCTTGCTCGTTTCTCGTTTTTTATTCCTTTTTTCCTCACTTTTCTCTACTTGTCTCTTCTCAGACCATATTCTGGATATAACATTTCGATTCTTAGACAATTCCAGGGATACTTGCGAAACCAATAGAACCGTCCTTTTGTCTTGTTAATTGCTTCCCATTATTTTAACTATAATTTCTATTTATAAACTGACTTTGTAGCACGGTATGTTTTCCATCGATAATAAACCGTCTGACGATCGCAGCGCAAGCTGCGTGAAACTTAGAGTAATGGTGAAACAATCTTCGTGTCATTAATTTAAAACCGCTATTGAAACGCTCTATAACCCGCATCGAGCCCTTCTTCACAGCCACGACTTCCCCTAGTCTGTTTAGATATATATATATATATATAGCTCTTTAGATATAGCTCTTTGGCATACAAAGCTTTGCTTTCATGTCCAAATTGAGCACTCTAACTAGGATGAGTCATTGCTCTGCAATTGCGCATGCTCGCTAGTGTACTCTAGTTTGAGCACTCTGGCATGGCTTAGACGATACCACAAAGGTTGGATCGTTTGGGGTGACCATATTGGTTCTCCTCCATCCTAGCATTAGCACTGCACTGATGAGGCCCAGAAGGCCGAAACAGTACTGTCTGCAGTTAGTTATATATATATATATATATATATATATATATATATATATATATATATATCTTCAACAAATGATGTTGTGTACGTGCTTTATAAGTCCAACCATAACACGCCGTTTCAAGTTAGCATATATAATATTTGAGTCTTCGTGCTAATTCTACCAATAACTGTTTACTTTTTTTTTTTCGTTTTTTACGAGTGCTTTCTACGATTCTCCGTCTTCAGTCCTTAGCTGTACTTGCGGAATGATGCAATAGATAATAATAAACTTTTTCAAATAAAGTTCTCGCTATAATCAAAGCGATTGTGTTATCCACGCGAAATGCTCGTTAGCTGTCTGTAACAACATTCGCAGAAAATCATTGAAATTTTTGCTGATGGGAATTTATGATAAAACATCACTCATAAAAACATTTAGAATAGATTCGAATAAGGTACAGCTGCAATGAAATAACAAGCAAACAGCAGGATTTGCATAATGAGATAATACAAAGTGAGAATTCAAAGTGATTAGTTTTCTTCCTTTGCATAATATCAACTAAATGCAGTTCTCCGGCAGAAGATATTGATGTCAGTGTCATCGTTATCGGGTACCTTGAGAGCTCTTTTAGGTTGTCATATGATACCTACCAGGTACCTGTAAGAAATTTGCACAAAGCATTAACAGCAAGTATAAAAAATTTATTTGTGAGGTGTCATAAAGACTCATTGAGAATCAATATCAATTCAGGTTACCCATCTTCTTTTACAAAAGTTTAGAAGATATCTTCTTGGCTTCTGAGCCAACAAGTCAGTTTGTCTCTTACTTGGAAAACGCCATAAAGCCTCAAAAATTTGTACTCCAACGCTATTCGGCTGCTTTTCGTACAAACTATGACGTCACTAACTTCAACACCTGGAAGTCGATCTGCTGCAAATGCAGTAGGTCACGTGATCTTCTATTAGTTGGTAACTGTTGCTATTAGGACTTTCCACCGACCGCATGAGGGATTTATTCCTATCGTTTTCGTTTTTTCTTTTATTATTTTATGTACTTTTTATATACTGTTTACACCATCTATTGTTTACATAGTTAGTATTTTTGTATTTCTCGTAAGGGCACACTTAATTTGGAGCCTCGCTTTGTTGTGTGTCCCGCACTCTTGTCCTCCGTTCTCTTCCGTGTCTTGTTCATATGTATATTTTAGTCCTTTTAGTATTGTAAGTATGGTGAAAGCGATTAAATAAGTTCATTAAACATTTATCTCAAGCACCATTATTTGCCAGCTGGGGTGGGGGGCAGGGATGGGAAAAATTGGACGGAAACAATAAAGGAAGTGCCTGTGGGAGACATGCCTTTGGGGTCCACAAGTCCTCGCATTCTATTTGAAAAACAGAACTTGTTCATTGAAAAGACATACTGGAGCATGCAGAGATATGATATGAAGTAAAGCATAACGTCCTAGTGTACTTCATGTATTTTGAGATAGTTATGGGAAAAAATATTTGAAAACAGTTGTCTGAACTTAACATGAAATCTCGCACTGCCAAGTTCACTCATGATGATGGCGGCTTACAACGTAACGCCTGCCTGTGTACGCCTGTAAGAAAAAAGGGAAGCCTACTAGTGGGTATATAAAAGGAACTGCTGTTGCAACGATTACATCACCCCTGATGAAGGCACTAGACAGGAGTGTCGAAACGTTGGGTCTATGAATTGTCACTTCTTGGTTACATTCGTATAACCAGAGTAGCATCAAACTATGTCTGATTGTTCAACTGGTTGCTTTGTAAATTTCAATATATCTTTTTTACATTTCTTGACAGATGTTGCGCCCGAATTTTTGAAGTTAGTAAATTACTCATAAATTGGTTTAACAAAGAATGTAGGTATGTATGTATACTCATTTAACTACCAAAGGGGTTTACAAACCCAGTTCGAACAAATTGGAGACAAACATTATAAATAAACAAATTATTCTAAAAATCCGAACTGGCAAGAGGCAGGCCATTTGGCTAGATACTACTGAAGTGCGGCCATGAAGTTGAACTTGGCGCAGCCGAGAACAAATCCAGTGAGTAGCATGGTGAAGAGCTTGAACCTGGGACCAAGAGTTTACAAGCACAGCGCCCAAACCACTCAGCCTCCTTGTAATAGGTACCAAGAGCACCTCACTACCAACGTCCTTGCAGAATCCTTAATTAATACGTTGGTGGATAAACTGCCTTATTTTTCATGAATGATTATAAAAAGTTGTAAACGGATGGAAACTTCCTCTTGGACAGTTATACATCATCAACCAATCACAATGAGTATACTCAAATAATTCTCTTCGTCACAAAATGCATTACTATAATGGCTACCAATGGCTATGCAATGGCTACCATTCCGAGCGGGGGATTTTCAAAGTTATAAAGGTAGTTCTTTCCAGGGAATTTTCAGAGTGTATTTGGCAAAGGTTGAAATGGTTAAGTGTTTCTAGATCACAATTATGAGCGTTTCATTCAATGCATACATTTTGTTTTTTTCTGAAATTGCAATGGTTATAATAAATTTGTAACAGGATTTTGTCTCATCCAGTGTAGTCAGTAAATATGCTTTTCATTAACATACGGACTTCCACTTCTCTGTCGTTCGATTCGGTAAATCGATCGTGTGATAACAGACCGATTTGGACATCACATAGTACTATAAGCATTTAGTAATCATGAAGCGAGAGGCACTATTTTACAGTCAGTAAATATTATTGATACTCCTTTCAAACCTAAGCTTAAACATGTTTTAAAGCTGTTTTGTCAAACACCGTTTTAAATTTTTATTTTCAAAGAAGCCACTTAAGCCAATGCCTGTTGACTTCAAATTTAGAACACTGAAAATACAAAGCTAGTGACTTCTTAATTCCACAAAAAATTCATTTTTCACGATTTTTTTGTTTTCACGATTTGTTGTTTTCACGATTTGTTTGTTTTCACGATGTTGTTTTGCTGGTGTGAATGGGGTTCCAGTGAAAGAAGATTTAAGACGTCCTTTAAAACCACAACATCGTTGTAAGGTAAATCTGATAACTCATGCAAACTCCATTCACTGAACCAATACATAACCCATGGCTTTGATGTATTTGTCTCCATTACCAGGCTCGTATGTAGCGGCGTTTCCACAGGTGTTGTTTGTATCAACAGCTCCTTCTGTACCAAACCCGAGCCTGGAATCACACGAAATGCAGTCATCTTCGTTATTGGTCACAATTCCAATCCTTGCGGATGCGATGTTACCACCACATCCTGAGTTAAACCCTTCCTTGTCACATTTGAGCTGTAAAGAAGCATTATTACCAAGTAACTTCTTCCACGTGTCACGACCCAGTGATGTGTTGCGATATCTCCCATCAGCGATCAGTGAGTACAGAGAGTCAGCCTGCTTGATGATGACAATGAACTTGAGCTGTTGATCGATCTTCATACCGAGACAGATCTTGGAGAAGGGTGTGTTCCAGTAAGTGGACAGCTTTGTTTCCCGTTGGTCAAACCCAGTTTCCCCTGCAGAAGGATTGTGTTCGTTTTTATCAGTCCAGTATGATTTGCGAAAGTGAAAGGTGTCCTGTCAAAAATAATAGGAATTCGTTTGTTCGTGTTTTCCACACTGATCTGTGACAGAGTTGTAGAGATGGGTCTCATTCCCGATGCACTGATTGGTTTTATGCCAAGAGATACAATCTGACATTTTGGCAGCCGCGAGATTCCGCTCAAGCTGTCGAAATGCTGGTCACTGTCACTGTCAATGATCGCTCATACACGTACAAAAGCATGTACACGTAAAAAGCATATACATGTTTCGACAAAAGGCAGCTTGATTGGAAGACATTCATGAGAAAGCAAGGTTACTAGTCTCAATACGAAAGGTTTTGTTAAACTATTAGCATTACTTTACTTTCTGTTCAACTCATTCAGTGCAGGTATCTCATTATTAATGTTCTGATGGATGTACTCCGACATACTGGAAATATTGATCTGGCAATTACATTAGAAGGAAAAAAAAACTCAAACCTTGCTGCCGTCAATCTTCATCACAGGCGTCCATCCTCCATCTCCACATCCAAAATCTCCCATGTGACAAAGAATGGAGACTGGTTTCTCGCTGATGATCAGAGGGACCAACTTACTCACGTTAAGCCTGTAACGGACAGGGTTTTAAATTTAATAATAATTGTAATGCTATTACAAATATTAATATCAAAAATTGACGATGAAAGTTATAGTAATCAGGATGAAAATTATAATAATAATGACGATAACGGGTATACTAATAGCAATAATGATGATAATGATGATGACACCAATAATTGTAAAGATGATTATTAAAGGAACAATAGTGATTCGGGCGTTGTTTTATATTCTCACTCTTTTTCGGTTCTGTAATGACCACAAAAACTCACGCGACTTACTTGTGAACATCATAAATATCTTTACATGCCTTCAAAGCTGTCAGGAAAAAAAATGTATGAGTTAGCAGATTAATACTGGCTAAAAAAAGAACAGATCATCACCATCACATTTAGACGAAGATAAATTTCTCATTTGCTCATGTGGCAAGTGCTTTTTTGCTTAAAGTGTTAGAGTGAGTTAGTTCGCTGTTATCATCACCCATTTCTTACTACTTTGCTTAACAGTGTTACCTTTTTCGCAATACTCTCCAGTGAAACCGCTCTCGCAGATGCATTCAAATGTATTGTCTCTGTGGTTTGCCTCACACGCGCCTCCATTGTGGCAAGGATATGATGAACAAGGTGACTGAAACGATATAAAGATGAAATTATTAATATACAAAGTAGCGACTGAGGCAAGATTTCTAGAGCTTTAAGAAAAGATGAATTAGTGAAGCTGTGCCGGTGTTGGGTAGTAGAATTCTTCTTTGACGAAAATTCTTCCATCACCGAACTCATTCTACTAAATCAAATTAATAATATCTATGATGATAAAAATGAGAGAAATATGCAAGTAGAAAAAGTATGTCCACGAAGTAATATGTATAATATCATAGGTGACAAATTACTCCTGAATTTTGGCGCGAAATTTCAGCGTTAATTTTAATTTCACATGTAAAATTACAAAATTGCTATGGTAACATCTCCTGTATCTCGATCAGAGCCAAGATGGCGTCGAGATTAAGACGGTGACCCTTGAAGAAGTTTCGAAATTAAAAGAAGCGGCCGAAAATTATTAACAGGCACGAAGAATTCGAAAGGTATTTTTTGTGAAGAAACTCAGAAAATTACAAACTTTAACAATAATCTATGCTTTAAACGAAAACTATATTCTTCTTCATGTTCCCGGTTTTCGATAAAATAAATCAATAATTAAAACAATTGCGGTTGTGAATGATATTAAAAGATAATCAAATGGTTTTCTCGTGAAATTAGGAAATAATTTCACTTGCGTTTTGTCAAAATTCTGATAATTTCGCTTCTCTAAAGGCTCGGGAAATTATCAGAATTTTGAAAAAACGCAAGTGAAATTATTTCCTAATTTCACTCGTCGCCATTTGATTACACATACTAATCATACTCACGTCTAGATTAAAGTGGTGCGAACTCTGGTTCCTCCTGTATCCCTTTGGATTTCTGTATCCATCGGAAGACAAGAACTCACACCAAAATGTACCGTCTGCTCTTTCGGAGGTGGCCAGATTCACAGAAGAACAGAGAGAGGATTGTGGAGGCATCCAAAAGTGCAGTCGAACACATCGTGTACTGCGAGTGTTCCAATAGAAGGCGCATGTAGATAATGGAACTTTTCTATGTGGAACGCTTTCTGTAGAACCACTGGAGGAAGAGTTCGGAAGGTTTGTCCTTCAGGTAGTTTACATAATCCTGTAGTCAGGTAATGATTGAAAAGAAAAGAAAGCTCTGTTAACATCACTGGTTACAGTGTAAGGCCACAGGCTTATAATCATTTTCTTTCAAAGATTAAACTTGTCAATCATGATAATTTTGTTTTTCTTCTACTTAACCAAAAATATCTGTTTTCTTGTGTATTTTCCTAGTACAAAACAAATTTTAATATTATGAATTCTCTTTGTTTGTATCTTCTTCCTTTCTTATTTCCTTTTGATAAAGTTTACAATGTGGTTAATTTGTAGAAATTGACGATATGGCACTTTATCCGTAACGTTTAGTAATGTAGTCCTGGGGTCTTGCAATATGTTTTCTTTTTAAAACAATAAAATAGTTAATCATTAATTCATCAATTTCTACTTTCTTTTTTAATTTTTTTTTTGCTTTGTTTTGTATTGTTTCTTACTTTTGATTTATTACTTTTCATTTTCATTTCATTATTTATTTATTCATTCTTTTAATGTATGTAGTGTCTATCGAAGCACTTTCGAGGTAAGTTACTTTTGTGTCGTGGTATCAATCAAATCAAGAAAGATAAAAAAGGGGAAATAACAGAGAGTGAGAAACAACACATTTATGACTGACATTCCTCTTTTCTATGCAATTTACGCCAGGACCCTTTCTTCTCTGGGTTTCTGAGAATTTAACTTTAACTAGTAATGTAATTGTTTGATGCTTTTGTGTTTTCCCAAACATTCTTAACAGCTGTTTGCATTCCTCAAGTTTTTATAAATAATAAAAAATTGCCAACTGAGACACTGAATTAACCATACGCTCTGAAACTGACAGTGTAAATAGCCATAGTGAAAAATACATAGAGGAAGAAGTTTTATTCGACTTTTAAGCCCCCTCAAAAACTCTCTTTATCAAGAAATAATTTAATTTTTTCTCTCGTAATTCTTTGGCAAAACAAAAAATTTTTATTTAATTGGCAAGCTAAGGATTTAACGCTTTAGTTCTTCCGCTGTAATATATACATTTACTTAACGCGTTATGCATTCTTCAATTGTTATGATTGGTTTTACTGAAGTCAGTTGTAACGAAAAGGAAATTTCATTTCCTAAAAATTGAGGTGAATTTTCTAAATTTAGTAATTGCCAAAGCTTTGCTCGACAAATTTCTTTTTGGTTTGTCGAAAAACATAGTCGAGCAAAGTTAAGTCGAGATATTTAATAGTTACAATGCTTAATGTTTTGACAAGCAGCCGCAGTAAAGCGAAGCAAGCATCTCTTCTGTGGCATCCATATTCTGTTTTACTGCTGAGGCAAAGATAACACTTTTGTCGATACGAAATGATTTCAAATACGTGTCCTGATTTCTTTTTTCTGCTTTTATACACTTCGGAAAGAGTCTCGCTAGTTCTGCATTCGAGGGTGGAGATGAAATATAGAAACTAAAACAACTCAAGTTATAGCTCACCTTTCGCACAAATTATCAAAGGCAACCATAGATAGAGCAAAAGTGTTGAAATCCAACCCTGAGTAATATAGACCATGGCAGAAAGAAGACGTCTCAAGGAACAGCTTTTCAGAAGGTCCAGAAGGTACGTTAGGTTTAGAAAAGTGATATCTCCTGCGTATCGACGCTTTGCTCACCTGTCCAGCAAATGTTCGCGTTTATAAGAGGCTGGACGCATGCGTATACAAGCATACTGACAAACCAATCAAACCTAACTGATCAACGTTCTGAGACGCGAAAATCAACATTCATTAGTTCAACAGGATATTTCAGTTACCGCCACAAAAAGGTGGATGGAAAGTTATTGTGGTGGCACGAAGAGGTATTTGAAGTAGATATTTCCGGTAATTAACGGTGAGAAATACTGAGCTTACTGAAGTTTTCCTTTTGCAGCTTCTATTTTTCCAAGTTTTATGATGAGTTTCAAAAGTTAACTAAAAAAGAAATGGCCAAACATATCGTCACCTATAAAAAACAAAAACAAAGGAAGGAAAAAAACACCTTTAAGAGAAATGGAGTCATTGAGGTTCAGACCAAATACATGTGGACGACAGAAAGCGCGGAATTACCAGTGGAACAACCTACGTCATGTATTGATAAATGAGCGAAGGGTGCAGAGTTTCATAAAAACCTGTTGCGCTACGTCGGCGGAGTAGCATCACGAGATAATTAGCATTATCAACGGAGTTGATAATGTAGAGTGGCCACCGCAAAGAATTTCTTAAGCTGACATTTCGTCAGAGCGAACGGAGGAGTTGTGGGTCGCGTTTGTTTATGACAAAAAATGGAACTACGCTATTGGTGGGAACATGATAAATAGGGAAACAATAATGAATTAGTTGAATGACAAGCGTTTACTGTTATCGTGGGGATTAAGTGTGCCGATTTGAAAGATATATATTTTTTCTAGAGTTTTGCGGCTTTCCGAACTGCCTGGTTCTAGAAAATTGGCCACCCACTGTGTCGATCAGGTTGAGCATGAGATTTGAAATTTCAAAGATTCCCACAGCGAGACTTTGAAAAACTAAAGAAGTATAGAAATTGTTTCATTCGATAAACATTCAAGAACGTTCTTAAAAAAGACGCGATATAGCCATGGTCACATAGACAAGGATATGTTTCAGAAATTTGACATATTTTATTAGAAGGAAACTAACCTCATCTGCTATAGTCATTTGACTAAGAGAGAGGCAGGGAAAGTTACGACACGATAACAAATTAGTCGGTGCTCGGAAAGGAGGCGGACTGGAGTCAAACTAAGTCAAAGTCAAATCAAGAGGCTTAAGTGGAAAACGGGAGTCAAAGTAAGGCCTCTTGAAAAGACACTGACACCCCGGAACTTGTTTCAGGTCTCTCCCACACCCCTAAACCAACACCCTCAGTACCGTTTCTATGTCACAAAAAGTTGTCGAGAAGAATTTCTCTCTCTCATTGTCACAATCAAAGTGAACACGACATTCTTTTCTTTTGAAATTCTCGTCAATTAAATTTTAAAAACGAAGGATTCCCCGTACAACAAGAAAAGACACTATTGCTTCTGAACAATTCCAAATGCAGTAGACTAAAACAAGTCTTCCACTTTCTTAGGTCGATGGAGTCCTCTGTAAGGATCGAAGACCTCATTGAAGTTATACTCGGCTTTTTCTGATTTCTTTTTGAGAACCTTGTTTCTGGCTTCGTCACTTGGTGAGGCCACAATCATGGGTCTATTTCCACACTCAGGTCTGAACTCCACCACATTAAGGCCCGTGCGGTCTGCAAGTTGCTGATGCGTTTCCTGCAATGATACCGTAAAGATTCCGTCTTGTCTTTAGTATGTTCACGTAAAGATTAGAGATGACGTCAAAATAAAGTTATAAGAAAAAAACAACAACAATGATAATAATAATAAAAAATAATCTTTAATGAAAGTTAAACGAACCGCAGGCAAGCGCCTTGTCGATGTTTTGGTTGATTTATAGATGTGCTTTATTTCAATAGTTATTTTTCTTGTTGCCCGACCCTCGACGTTTCTTTCGCACTCTCTCAGAACCTAGCACAGGCTATAGATCTTTACCAACAGCCAATCGCATCCTGTGTTGTATTTAAAGAGGGTAAGTTTCTAAAGAAACTACGGTGCTGCGTCGGTGGGGGAGTGTAAGGGGATAATTCGGTTTTATCAACTGAGTTAATAATGTAAATTGGCCAACGTAATGAGTTCCAAAGATGACGTTTCGCGCGTTAGCCCTTCGTCAGTGTTGTGTTTAGTCAATGAGATGACTAATTTACGATCATCTTGTTTTTGCGTTCAACATGAGGTTCCAACACCACGATTGTACAAGGGAAATTGCAACTGAGTAAGCGATTGCTATCCAAAAGCTGAAATTTCCGACTAGATGGTGCATCTAAGTTACTTTTCATTCTTGACGGCTTTCACGCCGAAAAACGTTTACCTGACTAAGCAGTCCCTGGAACACCGCGCGAACGAGGCTGAGAGCGTTCGTAGTACCGTACACTTTACAGCGCATGTCTTCAATTCCAACGAGCATTGCGATCTCTTTTATGGCTCGATGGCAGCGAAGTCCGAAGCCTGGGGAAGACAGACATGTTGAACATAAAAGTAAGAGGAAGCAAAATTATCTAACATTCACGGGTGAATGAAAAGTTTAACGTCCACATGTTTTCTTCAATACAATATGTAACTAAATACTTCCATTCCTTACGTGCGAATGCTTATCGACGACAGAAATGAGCCACAGTTGTCATTAGTAATAGATGTATATTTCATTAATTTCATAAACAAAATAAATAAACGAACAAATAAAAAAAAATTGGACTTATTAATAATGAGGCGGTATATAACCATTTGGCGCACTTTGGAAGACTTTCCAGGCAGTAGTGTTTTATCCCTTTGAATTAGTTAACCCCCCCCCCCTTCCCCATCACTCATATAACGCCATCTTCGCCCCTTCAAATCCTTATTCCTTGGTCTCTTTCATATCACTACGTACGTCAAAACAGAAATTCAACTAAAAAGAGAATCAACAAGGCATACATATACAGTGTATTTCTCACAGTTCTATGTTCTTCTAGCTCATATCTTTCAAAACTACACAGCAGAGGGATGGATAGATGGATGGATGGATGGACGGACGGACGGACGGACGGACGGACGGACGGACGGATGAATGGATGGATGGATGGGTTAGATGACCACTCCCCTTGGGGCTTCTCAAGGCCATTCTTACAACACTGTGCGGGGGACATTGCCAGACTGCATGTTGCATTTTACAACGAATCAAAGGAAGTTGAAGATGCCCTCTACCCCCAATTCCCAGTAAACAGGCCAGACCACATCACAGTAATCTCGTGAGTGGGTTCTTTAGCGTCCCCTGCCTAACCTAATTAACTAACCAATAGGTGCTGGAGACGGGACCTACGGTTTATTCGTCCTTATCCGAGAAGACTAGAATGTCTATCCATTTCATGATAGTATAGAAAGGTAGCACATTCTCCTCAGTTATTTAAGACCTTGAGTATTGGTCCGGCTGGGGCTCGACAACCCACACAACAGTCCGGCGCTCTAACCAATCGAGCTAACCGGGAGGCGGTTAGGGAGAGAAAAGAGCAGCAAGATCTTTACGAGAAAAAAGATTCAGGTGTTCAAGTTATAGTAAATTACCTCGCGGCTTCCTGAAAAAATTGATCTTCGTGCAGTGATACTTCGTTTCCATGTCATGGAAAACTATAAAGAAGAAAGAGACCAGAAAACGTTTAATTACATTTAACTACAATCAATATGTATTATTATTTATCGATTTTTTGTTTCTGTTATAGTTGTTGCTGTTTTTTTTTTATGTGCCTGGGAGTATAACATGGTATCCGCTTTAGCCAGCAAGCAGGCCCTCCTTATAAGCGCTTCGGCACGAGCGCCAATTTGCACACTGAGGGCCCCATTTGCAAAATTTTGACTGCAACGTAATTAGTATCTTTTATTTCTTGAAGTTCCTACAGCCCTCAATTTGCTGTGCAAAATCTGTTCAAAAAGCTGGCCAATTAAAGATACATGTACGTCAGAACTGTCTGGGAGTTCCTTGGAGGTGAAAACTTACTTGTGTGGTTGTCGCAGCGTTCAATATAGTATAGATAGTTTACGGCTCTGTTTCTTGCCTGATAAAACAACACGCAAGGTACAAGTCAATACCATGTCGGTCTCTGCAGAACTCAACAATGAATCTAAGATTGGCACCGCAGATTAAATCTCTCTTTAAATCAGTTCCCGTTCCTTGCTGTTGTTGTTATTTTTAACATCCGTCGTAAATCAGGATAAAAGGTGCTCGGTCACTCAGCTCCATGAAAAACTGGTCAATCCTTTTTTTTAATTTTACTTAATTTTTTTTTTCTATTAACTCGATTACGAAGTTAAAAGTGTAAAAAAAAAAAAAAAAAAAACAGAAAACAGGCCAAAGGTGGCGAGATTACAGACGGGGGGGGAGAAAGGGATGCTTATTGAAGTGAGAGAGAGGGGGAGGTGCGAAGGGCACTTTACTCGGAACTCATTGGAAGATAGTGGTTCGATAAATCATTTCTTCTCTGAACCGTAACCTTTCCAAGCCCTAACCCGTGCGCATTGCATAACCCCTTGGTTGTAAAAATCTACACTGTTTGAAACGGGAACTAAATCAGGCTTTCAACTACCGGCATATTTTGTAGTGAAAGGTTTTCTAGCCACAACAAAAAAATTATTGATATGCCTACACCTGTACTGTATAACACTCAAAATATCATATCAAAACATTTATTACTCAGCGCTGTGCTTTTACCTCATAATAATTGGAATTTTTGAATTGGAGAAAGGTGCGGAGGGGGGGGGGGAGGAGGAGGGGAGTACAACAAAATTTTTCTTGAGAGGGTGGGTTTACCAGTGAGCATTTAAAGTATGGCACCGGTAGTAATAGTAGTAGTGAACTTTATTTATGTGTCGCGAGAAAATCTAGCGCATAGCACTAATTGGGAACACACAGGGTAATAATGCGTAACAAAAGTAAGAAATCTAAAACCTATCTACAAATAGAATTATTTACCTAACCTATTTATAAATTAAAATTATTTATCACTATCATAGTCTCAAAATGAACTGTTGCAAAGTCTACATTTTTTGCAGCCATCATCAGTTATGACAGTCAGGTCCGTTCTCCTGCTTTTAGTCTTAAATCCATGCAGACTATCTTCACTGCGTAACTCTTTCGTAAGTTTCGACCGGAGGAGAGGGCCATAGTATCTAACAGAGTGCTTTCCATATTTAATGGTATTAAATCGAGGTAATTTGAAATCTGAATGAAGTGCAGATAATCAAACGAAAAAATACTTTCCTTACATACCTCAAATATTGCACTCAGGGCAGTTTGCCCTCTCCCAACGCCAAAACCTACAAATAAAATAACACATATTTCACACTTTACTTATACATAGAAATGACTGTGAATCTATGAAAATCATATATGTAAACTGTTGATTAAGAAATGTATATCAAGGCAATCTTTGCAGTAATGTACACCACTTGAGCTGTAGTGAAAATAAAGCCTGAAAAAGATTCAGGCCTGTAAGGAACTTAAACCCATGATCTCTTCGATACAGGTACAGTGCTCTACAAACTATGATAACGAGCCAACTGGGAGCTGGTCACCATGATGGCTCATAATAAACCTGTGAAGTGATAAATAAATAACAGTGAATATATGAAAATCAGGATTTTTCTTCAGGCCTTATTTTCACTTCTGTTCAAGTAGTGTTCATTACTGTGAAGATCACTTTGATATTCATTTTTTATTCCACAATATACATAAAATACATGATGTACCTACTAGCCCATTTCGATTCCCAGCTACCACCAAGGCACGCAGTGTTTTCCTTCTTCCACCAGCCTTTGTGTTAGACACTCGTCGCAACTAAAAATCAATTTAAAGTACGTTTCTGATAAGTATTTCTTTTCTGTCTTTTCAATTCTTTGTAACATTTGACCTTGCCAGCACAGTTTGTACCTCCATCACTTTGTATATCACTACTTTTTTTGTGTGATACAAATTACAACTGAAGAAAAAAAAAAAAAAATTCCTCGGAACAAGGGAAATTTATGTTCACATTAACATTTAGTTGGTATACTGGTGAGAAGACATTTCCAGCATTGCCAGCCCTGCCTCAATTATTGAAGCATGGAAACAAATCAGTTTAAAGTCATCCTGTGATTTTTCCAGACCAGCTAAAGCAACAACCTCTCCAGTCCAACACACTTCAGTTTTTGCCATGATTTTCTATAAGATTGCGAGCATGGGGGCAGGATTTATTTTATTTGTAATTGCCCCTAGGTCCATTTCTTTTCAAGATCCACAACATAAAATTAAGCTTGATAATGATTTCTTTTCCCTTATTTGCATGCTCTTATTCTTGAAATAATTCCAGGAAATGAACTCAAAGTTTTTTTTTTTTTTCTACAGAGGTTTATTATCATAATGGTGATATATCATTTGCTGTTTACAAGTCATGTATCTGAAAACAAACATACAGCACCTCAATGCACACAGAAAAGAAATCTTTCAATTCCCCTGAAAACAAATTGAAAATGAAGAAAGCAGTGATTCATTTCTGGCTTCTCTGTTAAACTACAGAAAAAAAAATAGTAAGCTGTTGTTGCAAAGTGCCATGAAAATTATAGCTCCAAAACCACAAGGAATGATAACACGATGGGAATGCACAGGGTGGGTACACCGAGCCTTGTTGTAAATACTGCTGGGCAGTGTCTATCAAAAAGTTCAGTGTCTGCTGTTTTATTTTCCTCAGATGTCCTCTGTACATTTATTTTCACATTTGAATGGCTTTCTCCAAATCTTTGGGAGACATGGATGATTCTGGCTTGCAGATGTTTGCTAACTAGTGGATATTTTTCTGACAAGTTTGCACATCATCAAATCACTCGCATTTTGCGAGTTTGCAAGCATTAACTTTGAGCCCTGACATTGTAAGGAGAAATTGCAGCTGTAGATTGCTACTCATCCTTAGGAATCAAAGGGCTCATGCTAAAAGCTCTAAAACTGTGGCCAGCAATATTTGAAATACTTTTATTTCAAGGAATCTTATTCACAAACTCACTTCCATCAGCAGTAAAAGGGCATCCACAACTTCTCCCTGGCCAGCTCTTTCCAGCCCAACCTCTTGCAAATGTTTTCTTTGTTTGTACAGCCTCTGCTGTACTTTTATCATCTCTGTCTATTTCTGCCCCCTCATTCATAGGAACATTGTATCCTTTCCACTTGAGGCCAGCCTTGTCTAACAATTGAACATTCAATATGTTTAATACACTACACATTGTACATTCCTGTGATACTTTTTTAGGAGATGAAAAGTACTGACCAGTGTAACAGGTTTTGTACACTTTTGACCTGTTAAAATTCCATGACTTTCCATGACTTTTTCCATAACCTTTTGAAAGATTCCATGACCTGTTTACAAACGTTCTCACAATGCATGCTTCTGTTTATTTGTAATGAAATGAAATCTGATTTTTGGACTCGTCAGTTCACTTCTCAAACTTTGGGTCTTATTGCCTTTCACTCATAGAGAGCATATTGATTTTTCATGACTTTCCATAACCCACACCTAAATTTCATGACTTTCCAGGCCTGGAAAATGAAAATTTTGAAATTCCATGACTTTCCAGGTTTTCCATGACCTGTGCAAACCCTGTGTAAATGTCATAGAGATCTGCATGTAGTGATTATAACTTTGCTCTGGTATAAGACAGTCCAAACATAAGCTTTCCAAAATCCATTTACTTCAGTTCATCAACTTTGAAAGATGTCTTCTCGTACCCCCAACATATGCACAAAAGAAGGATTCTAACTGGTTAATTGATCCTCTAACATTAGAGGAAATTTAAGGAAAAAATTCTGCTATGTAGGGGAGGTACACATGGGGGAAAAAGGTTTCTTACACAAGACAGTAGTGTGTGAGGAAACCTATGTGAGATTAAAGAACTTTGCCTGGTATAAACATTGAAAACTGACAGATCTTAACCTTTTGATCTGAAATATACCTATATATATATTTTTCAGCAATTTTTAAAACTAAAGAACTTGAATTTGATTTTAATATAATCTACTCCGTATGATGCACAATCCTCGCAGTAGAGAGCGCTATTTATGAAATAGTGAAAATCAGACCTGATAATGTTTTCCAGCAAACTTTTAAGGAGGTGTAATTGGCATTGTCACGAAGAAATTAGGCTGCTAGCTGCAATTTCAAGTCAGGCACTTCAAATATAGGGCTTCTATGAGGGTACTTTACATGCATCAACTGAAGAGACCTGGCCTGACTAATGAGTTTCCTTTTTACTAAATGACGGATGCAAGAAGGAGAAGGAAGTCACAAGAAACAAGAATTTAAAACAACATTTTATTTCTACATATCATTTCAGCACCCAGCCTGGAGCAGAAGCAAAACTCCACTCCCTCCCCTTCCCTATGCATGCTTCAACATTGTCCCTGTCTAAATCAAGGTACAATTACCATCAGAAGAGGTATCTTAGACATATTTGGGCTTACCATATTTAAGTAGTTTTGGATCAATTCCTTTGACGACAGTTTTCTTATTCCCTCTCCCTGTTCCTCTGCCACCAGTTACAGCATTCCACAATATGTCATACTCTGAAATTATTTTGACATGGATATCAGTGTTAGATTACTAATGTGCATGTATAGTGCATTCAGTATATTATCATTAATCAGTTGACTCAAGACCTCATAGAAGTACATGACATGAAACACTAAAAGGAGATGTTGTTTTAAATTACATCATTTTCAAACCATTATCAAGGGTACAAATGAAAATAAAATTAACAAATGCGAGTTCAAGAGTTACAACTAATTTGCATAGGGGAGGTAGCTACACAAATACTTTAGCATGGATAGAATCCGTTTGCATGTTCAAATTCGGTGTTAATTCAGTACATGGTTTGAACCCGGGGGTAACATGTGAAGGTGTAGTCTGATCGTCCGGGTGAGTGTAGTCCTGAGAAGGACTGTTGTCGGTGGTAGTGACTACCACCGACAACAGTCCTTCTCAGGACTACACTCACCCGGACGATCAGACTACACCTTCACATCGGTGTTAATTGTTTGATGTAAAGCATCTCCTTGACAAGACAATCGAATTTGTTCATGAACTTCTTGAGAACTTTGAAACAGCTAAGAAGGTCCTCAGGGACAGCACCTGCGTGGTCGTTGTCATAGTGCTTGTGTACTGAAGATGACGTGCTCTTATGGCTATCCCACGCAGGCATATAAATGCCCACGTGTGTAACCAACATAGGTCCCTGTATCGCACAGGTTACATTTAAATTGGTACACTATGCACTGTTGATTAACCAGCTGTGGTTTGGTTTCACATTCTTTAAGGTCTTGGCCAATTTTCCGACTGACAAATACGGGCTGGATTGTGGTTTGGAGCTTAATGCTAAGGTCTTTCAACTGTGTCTTAACAATGTTAGCGGAGTCTTGGTCCTTGAAGGGTATGACTACTCGGGTTACATCATTTTTCGCCAATCTTCCCAATGCCTGCAATGGCTGCTGGTCAGCAATTCTCGAGTTAATAAAGGTGTTAATGGCGGAGTTGATAAGGTGGCGAGGGTAGTCCAAACGTGAGAATAAATTCTCCAACCGCTCATACTCCTCAGAAAAATAAGGCCATTAAGAGGACAAACGGTATGTGTGATTGAGCATAGTTGTTAATAAGTTCCGTTTGTACCTGTTGTCAACGTAACTGTGGTAGTGGACAAGTAAACAAGTATTAGTAGGCTTGACATAAACTTTCGTCTCAATTTGGGGTGCACGGTTTAGGAGCTGGGTGCCAAGAAAGGGGAGCATGCCATCTTTTTTTATTTCCATTGTAAAGCTGACAGAGGGATGGGCATGGTTCAGGGTGTGTAGGAAATCCGTAGCTGTAGTAATGTTGGGCATTATAGTGAGAGTGTCATCAACATATCTGCGATAATAATCAGGCAGTTTACCTTTGAGCACTAGCCTTTCTTCCAATGATGACATAAACACGTTAGCTAGTAAAGACCCAAGTGGGGACTCCATGGCCACTCTGTCGGTTTGTTCGTAAAATGGATTCTATCCGTGCTAAAGTATTTGTGTAGCCACCTCCCCTATGCAAATTAGTTGTAACTCTTGAACTCGCATTTGTTAATTTTATTTTCATTTGTACCCTTGATAATGGCGTCACGAAGTCGCCGAAACGTCGGGATTTTATATCGTTCATTTTTACCTGTCTATGCATTACTAAATCTTTGTTAATACATTTTCAAACCAAAGAAATAATCCTGTGATCTAAAATATTCCCTAGCAAGTGGATATGGAATTTTTTTGTAATTGTCCGTGCATGCAGCAACACATGTAGACAAGACTTCTTTAGCCTGAGAAGGGAAGTTAGTTGGAGACTTCATCAAAACCTACACATTTTCAGATTTCTGGAGATAGGGATCCCTGGTTAGATCAGACGTACCTTCTTTGAAATAAGAACATCGTACCTCTATTTTTGCTTGAATAAGGACGCTTTTGGTCTTGTATCGTCAGAGCTGAAATGAATCCCCTCATCAGCAGTGACTCTGTAAAAATGCAACAATTTTGGTATCTCCATTCGAAAGTGTACTTTTTTTTCTAAGGGGTAATTTTCCACTCAGTTACTGAGATGAGCAATCTTTCAGGTTCAATTGAGATCTTGAATCATTACCAATGTGGATGCTAAGATTAGAATCATTACAACCAAAACCTCCCTACAATGTACAAGGGAATCTTCGATGATAATATATTGAAGGATAATAAGCACAGGTTTACATTTACATTTACAGGTTATTAGGTCGGTAAAATCATCAAGATATCACACCAACTGTAAAAATAAAGCAAATAAATAAATAAAGTAAATAAGTAAATGAATAAAATACAACTATGTTGATGTTGAAAATAAAAGTTAAATTACGAAAACTATATAAGCTACATGTATGTACAACTATCATTTAAGAAGGCTGATAATCTATGTTTAAAAATTTCTAAGGAAGTTGACGAAACAATGGTCTCAGGGGGGCAGTTCCCGTCTGTTATAATAGTTCTTGGAAAGAAGGAAAATTTAAAAACGTCTTTACTTGCATATGGCACGCGAAATTTAAATTGATGGCTTCCCTCGTGCGACTCTCGGAGTGCGGTACTAAATATTCTCGATTATCTATATCAATAAGACCGCGAGTTAGCTTATAAGTATTAACCGAGACTGCCTTCTTCTTGTTTCGAACGTGGTCCATCCTAAATCTTCGATCATGTCAGTCATCATCATCATCATCATCATCATCATAACTCTATTTGGTAACGCAGGTTAATATTTGCGCAAGTAACACAGTCTAGCATATCTATGATAATTCTGCGGTTGTGTGATGAGAAGTCTTTTCGATACACGGATCTTGAGATAAGTCCTTCATTTGCTCTGAAAAATTCATAGTAAAATGCATACATAGAGCTGAACAAATTCACAAGTGTCAATAACGTCTTGAAAAGTGACGGAGATTCGAAGAAGTTGTGAGAACTTTGGAAATGTGTACGATCGTTTGGTTCCTGTTGACAAAAGTTAATGTTCATGACGTTGAGAACTTAACTATTTTACCTTTGTTTAAACTTGAAAAACTCGTTAAATAGCCACTCTTCCTTAAAAGTAAGGGTTGAGCAAAGTTTAGGCAGAACACACATCTCCTGAGAACAGCCGCCATCTTGATTTCAAGAGCGGCTACTAAGCCTGGGAGCATTCACCAATGCCTGGCTACTTAGCCGCTCAATATGGCGGCCCAGTTTATTAAATTTGGTGTCCCTATGATCGTAAGTGGATCACGTTCTGTCTATGAGTATTGCCTTCATAAAAATAGGTCATCGACAAATTTAGCTCTTTTAAAATTAATATTACAATTTTCATTTTTCATCGAGTTATTTATTTTACTTTAACTTTTGGGTTATTAAGAGAAAACCATATGTAGGACATCGCTACGTACGTTACAGCTTTTTTCTTGTATGATTTTCTTTAAGGGTCTGATCGTTGGTGGATCATTTGCATTGAAGGAATTCACTGAGATAAAAATTAAGCGCCGGGATGAAAAGATATACAGGGTAAGCTGATAAATTTTCATGACTTATGTCCTCCTCGAACTTTAAATCAAATATCTGCAAACCTGCGCGCGCGCCGGTAATTATATCGAGTCCATTCTCTTTCCTCACTCTTATCTCACTGGAGATAATGCTTTTGCTCAACATTACTTTCCCGTCGATGATTGGAAAAGATATTTATAATCATACCTTTCTTCCAATTTACAGTCAGGGAACCATTTATGGCTAAAGATTACTAAAATCCCTCGATCAACGTTTTGATATTGTCATGATGTATCATGCATGCAATGCCAAAGTAAAAAAAAAAAAAAAAAAAAAAAAAAAAAAAAATAATAATAATAATAATAATAATAATAATAATAATACTAATACGATGACATTAACAAAAATGAGCGAAGTGAAACCTACTCGAATGTTAGTATTATTACATTTATTCTTTATTCTTTCATTCTTTATTATTATTGTTTGTGTCATACAAGTGAATTCCTAAGATTGGCCAAAACCAGAGGCTTAAATGGCTTATGGTCAGAACAAAGACTAAATTCTCAAAGAACAATAGAGCAATCTAAGGTATTCTAATCTAATTTACTGTAATCTAATCAAATCTAGGTAATAAACAATAATCAGGGTATATTAGAAGTTCAGTATAATGTTCACAAATTTACAAAGAGCAGTAGATTAATCTAAGTAGTAAACAATAGTCCGGGTTTATCAGAGTTTCAGTATAATATTCAATTTTGGTAGCTAAAAATTTAATTCAGGTTCAAGAAATACAATTTAAGCTTCTTTTTGAAGATACTAATGGTAAGGCTGTTATGGAAAGTCAGAGGGATATTATTCCAAATAGTCGGGGCTTGGGAACAAATAGCAAACTGATGCCTACGCGAGAATTTGTGTAAGTTAAAACAAGAGTGAGTTTAATAATCATGAAACTCACGATCAAAATGTAAAAGCGAAGAAAGAGTGGCAGGCACAAGGCCATTGAAATATGAGAAAACAAAACAGGATACATGGAATTTGTAGAGTAAGTGGAGCAAAAGAATATTGAGCTTAGAAAAAAGAGGTTTAGTATGTGTTAGTGGAGGAGAGAATGCAATAAAACGAATGGCTTTTTTTTGTAGTATATAAAGAGGTTCGAGGTAGGAGGCAAATGTAGACCCCTAAATCAAATTACAATAATTAATGTATGGTAGGAAAAGAGAATTATATAAAGTTTTTAGGGTATGCGAGGGTAGATATCATCTCATTACATTACATTTACATTTATATAGCTCAGACTTCTATGTGGATATATTCAGTCACGCTTAACAGTATCGTAAGGTTAAGATCGGACGTCAGCATTTTTATCAGGCGCCTCTGGCAGCTGCTTCAGTCCATGTAGCGATTTCATCATCCCACCCATTCCACCCCGGGGAGGACATCCACTACACAGTAATCTTGTGCATGGGAAATTTATGTCTCCTACCCCAAACCCTGCAGGAGACGGGACCTACGGCTTTACGTCTTATCCGAGAAGACGAAGCAATGTGAGTAAAGCGTCTTGCTTATTATACCAAGGAAAGTAAAGGAAAAGGCCGCAATCAAGCCATGGCTTTAAGCTATGGACAACCAGAGGCACTGTATCATATGTATAATTTCATGAACGTGAATGAAATTTTTTTTTCGCAGTTGAACAGGGAAGAAGCCCTAAAAGCGTTACCCAACAAGGGAAGAGAAGTGTTAATAGAGGAGGCATATAAGGTAGATCAGTACTATTACCTTGCTGTTAACGTTCATAGAATTTGCACTTGTCATCGAGATTGAATAAAAGCCAGGGCTCTTTTGCTAGCTTCGTAGCTAAGCTTTGGAACTCCATTTGCGATGGCTAACCTCACGATTCTCCCTTTTCAGGATGTATTTTTTATATTTGCATTGTAGCTTCCTGAATAAACGTTATTTATTTTATAATTTGAAATGGTAAATTGGTCACTGTTTCGGTTATAAAAGCTGACGTTTCGAGCGTTAGCCCTTCGTTGGAGCGTTAGCCCTTCGTCGGAGCGTTAGCCCTTCGTCATTTGCTCCAACGAAGGGCTAACACTCGAAATGTCAGTTTTAATAACCATATCGGTGGCCAAGTTACCATTTTAACTTTGTTGATATATTCAAATTATTTCGTTACCCCCACCAATGCATCGCCAAACAGTTTCTTTAGAGACTATCAGCCTTTATTTATTTATTTATGTTATGTTATGTTATGTTATGTATGCTCTTTGTCAACTCCCAAAGAGAGCTTTCAAAAAACTTTGTAAGGACATGTTATTTTCGTTCTTAGAGGCTGAGGATTACTATGTTGAATCGCCCCTTCTACTTCAAAAAATAACGAATTATAAACCGGTTTTATGATTTATATTCTACATTCTATAGTGTTTCTATTTTCTTTTGTTTAGTGATGTAGTTGTATATATGAGTTTTAAGTGGCTGTCTTTTTCTGAAATTGTTATTGTGTTTAAGCTTTATTTGTAATATATCACTACTGCTGTACCTCTAATTCCTGACCACCTCGACTAGCTCCTGCTATTTGCGGGCGTGAATGCTCTTCATGAACATGAAAGTTTGCTTCACAACCAACTAATGATGATATCTTGTAAAACGTGTAGATCAGATTAATAATAATTATATTAATAATTATAATAATTAAGTAGATGTCAGTGCAACTTTTGAAGTTTAAAGGTCTAATAACTAAATAAAAATGTATAAATAAAGATGATATTAATCTGAGAAATGGTAGTGGACCGAAACTGTGTTGGCTTGATGTCACTGACTTACAGTTTGTTAGTCAACATTGGAAGTTTGTTGGGATTGCTATTGTGCCAAGAAGACATCAGTGACTAGTATTAATTAATTACTTTTTTTCTGTGATTTATTTATTTAGTATGTATTCTCTTCACTACAGGATATTGCCAAAAATTTAGATATTGACCACTGGGAAAACAAACGAGGACCACGTCCATGGGAAGAATAGCCAATATCATGAAAGTCAAAACAAAGAAATCTTCAGCTTGCAGAAAAGTCACCTAGCCTTTTTGGTCAACATCCAACCTGCACTGATCTCAGCAGAGAGATTTGACCAAATATTACTTACTACCAAGTCCTGTCTTTCCTCTGGACAGGGACTTAGACAATAACCCTTTGACTCCTGTTAGTGATCAGTAGGTAACTTCTCCTTGCAGTACCAATATACTGTCAAGCAAAGGGGTGAGGAGAAGAAGGGAATGTATAAACTAGGGGATATTGTTAGATTGTACACTAAATTTACAGAGCAAAAAAGAAAAAGAATTAATCAGCAGACAATGAGGAGAAGGAAAATTAAGTCATTTGAGTGGAAAAGGGTGAAGTACTTATAATAATGAAATTTCTAGGATGACCACTTATCTTAATTGTAAAGAGCTGAGCATATTACAAAATAAACTGTGTGAAAAGCCAGGCTTAGGCAGGCTGGTGGCAAAAGGAGATACAGTACAAACATTTCACTAATTGAGATGGTACAGATGCTGGAAAGAGGCATGTTTCCACCCTGTTCTCCCATGCATTTTACCCTCATGTTTTTCTTCACGTGTTTGGTCGGGATAACAGTTACTATTCTTTCTGCCTCAGTTGCATGAATACTACAAGAGAGTGTAAACAGTGAATTACATGTATTTTTGAAGACCAATTTCTTCAAGGTGCTTTGTGTTTTGTGCACTGACATTGCAACTGGTTTTCAAATAAGACAGTTTTTGAGGTTCTACATTCATCAAATATCTTGTATGCATTAAAATTCCAAGGGAACAAGCCACAGCAGAAACAATGCAGGGTGTAATTACACCAAACAAGTTTCCACAATTCTTTGCAGCGCTAATGTACTGATCAATCCAGTTTACCAATACTTGTCATACTAAATGGCACTTTGCAAAATTTAACAGATCTCTTTGACAGTCCTCTTCTAGTATCCTTTTAGACAGCTATTTTTATTTTAATTTCTGTTTAATACTAATTTTTAAATCACACAACATTAAAATAGGGGCTAAGAAAGTTCACCCCTAGGTCTTAAAAGAATGATTTCGTTGTGCAGCATTTTGTCTCTTGAACAAAGAAGGAATCAGTAAATGTATCAGGGTCAAATATTTGCTAGTTTTTGGATGGAAACTGACATTTTCTGACAGAGCTAAAAGTTACCTCTGCAGTAAGTCCTATGTATTTATTTCTTTGTGACGTTTTGGTGAATAACCCTACCTCATCAGTAGAAAATGGCACAGACCTGACATTTATACTGTTATACAAGCTTTTTTATTGGACATGTTCTGGAGTGTGAATTAGAATAACCAGCATCTAATCTCGGGCAGTAGCCATTAATGCTACTCGCCAAGGTAAATAATTTCTCCAATTTTCCCATCATTCCCTTCACACTGAGTGTTTCAAAATGGCCGCTGAGTGATCAGTTGCCGCGTTTCTCTATTCACTGTAAGTTTGTCAAATCATTTCAGTATGACAAAGCCTCATCATTACCAGAATATCCCAAAGACTCTGGAAAACGCTGGAGAGTTTCGGATGTTTATCTATGAGCTGACAGAATCTAAAATATTCAGTGTTGTCATCCTTTTTGTAATTCTTCTCAACACAGTCATCCTGGTAATTCAAACTGACGAAGCATTTTCTGTGAAAGCAGGTAAAAATTTTTCCAAAATTCCAGTGGCATTGCTTTGGATGTTGGTTATTCTTTATTGCCATACTTGTCTGGGAAAATGGTTTTGATATTTTTCCTGTAAATATTAGAATGAGAGAAAACCCTTTTTTTTTTGTTTAATTTGCTATATAGCTCCTCGGACGATTGAAGATCCATTAAGATTGCCATCACACACCACAGAATGTGACTTTGAAAGCTTTTCTAAACTCACAGCGGTATTTATCCGACCAAGTCCTCGTTGTATGCTGAACCTACTTCATAGATGTCATTTTTTGTATCACCGCTGTGACCAAATCGCTATTTATCTCCGTTCGAGCACAGTGACAGCCAAATTTAATAATCACACCGACTGAATTGTCCCCTTAATATAATCAGCCTTTTTATCTCTAAATATGGTTTACACGTCCTAAACGATCTTAAAGAACACCGAGTTTTTAAAGTATTTCAGCGACTGAGCGCTTATGAAGTCGCCCACAAGCAATTTCCATTCACGATCTGTTTCAATGACAGCTTGTATACCTCGTAGGTTGGTATCTATCGGCTCTTGACAACGTCTTCCTTGCTATCTATTTCATGGAGACAGTTGTGAAGCTGTATGCACTTCGTTCGTTTTTCTTCACGACAGGATGGAACATCATGGGTAAGTAAATGTGGCACTGCTTACAGGAGCCAATTCAAGTTTATTTTATACAATCAAGCAAAAATTACCCAACCCTTGAAACTCTGCGTGACCAGCAGCTAATTTCTCCTAACGTTAATCCTGCTGAATCATTCATTAGGATCATGAGAATAAAGGAAGTGATCGCCAACCGAGCTAAGAAGCTTTGATTGGTAAACAATTTCTCCTTACTAGTACCAAAGGAAATGTATGAAGAAGAGTATGAAGAATATGAATATTCCTTTTAGGATGTAGAGAGTTAATTGATCAGTTGATAAGGAAGACAACCATACAGCATAGCACTACAACCCAGTAAACAGCCGAGCAAGACTAATGTCGTGTCATGAAACATTTCCTAAACGGACACTGCGAGTGAAGCAAACATGAGCCAAAGATCCCTGGTTGCATTCTTGGGTGCGAAATATTACAAAAGTAGCAATCCATGGACGGGTACTTTGCCTCATTAAAACTAACGTGAATTTCCATGGCTACAATTAATTTGATGATGAAGCAGTAGATAAATCTTTGAACTTCGTAACCTTCAGACCCCCCGCAAACCTCGGCCCGAGTCCACTCAAGTCTTCCCACGGGCGAAGAAACTTTAGTCCTGCAGGGGTAATGATGAGAGCCTGGTATCAGAATAGTATTTAAACTTTTCAAGAAAATAAAACTTCCGAAACAATGGCCTTGATTAATAATAGCCATGATTTTATACTGAACTTTTAATCGTCTTTAGGTTAAAAGTTTTGTTTTCTTCCCTAGACTTTCTCATCGTCCTTTTTACCATGGTGGACTTTCTACTGCCGTTAATCGTGCAGAATGTCGGCTCCTTTGATGTAGCAGCCATCTTTAGGCTGCTGCGGATGTTTAGAGCTATCAGGGCGCTGAGAGCATTGCGGGTGTTACGGACCATCAGGTAAAGGTGGGCGGGGTTTACCTTTGTGTGTTGCTTCCCCTTGGTGTTTATACGAATGTCATTATATGATACCATCTTTAAGCAGAAGCAGCTACTCCATAAATCTACTTCACGCCCATCGTTAGGGCTCGTCCTGCAATACAGGAGGGGGGGCAAGTATGTTTGGTGAAAAGCCCAGGTTATGACTATGACGGAGACTTCTTAAGCCGCTCTTGGCGAAGATGCTCGGCCTTGATCATAGAGAAAGCGGTTTGAGTATGGCCTAAAACGGAGACACATTAAAAAGCTCTGCTTAACTAATTCCTACGGTAACTTTGGCAAGACCACCGCTAGAATGTCTTGAATACACTGGTTTAATGTAAATTAATGCAAACTCTATGTAAGAGGAGGGCGAAACGAGGATATTAAACAAAACAATCAAATAAAAAAAACCAACAAAACATCAGTTTATAGAATTGTCGCTTCTAAGTTTAAATCTGAACAATTTCCTCTAACACTTGAGAAAACAGGTTTACAATATAACTGATTTAAAGATAATCATGTCATACTGAGTAGCAATGATCTGTCAGGAAATCTATTTGATTTAGAAACCAAGGTGATCTCTTTCCAGATTTTTGAAGAATCTACAAGTTATCATGACGACAATCCTGAAATCGTTCAGAGCGCTGAGTACAATCGTTATGTTACAGGGGCTCTTCCTTTGTATCCTTTGATTCTTGTTATGATTATTTTTACAAAAATATTTTCTCGAGGCTTTACTTGCCTCATCGATTATTTCCACTCTGTTGGTCTGTTCCACTCTAGAGGATGCACGATCCTCTACTGCGAGAATCGTGCATCATACGTATTTCCACTCTCTTGTCCGATTATTACTTCGTAGCCTACTAGCGGTAATTAAGTCAAGCTCGGCTTCGCTGTTTTAGCGCCCTTGCCTCTTTTATTTTTCTATTTGTTTCCTCTTTAGTAACCGCCCGCCACAAAGGCCATTTTCTTTTAACACTGAGCCGTTCTTCACAACTGTATACAGAATTCACAGTTCTTCTTCGTTTAAGTTCTTGTTCTTCTCCACACATAACTCACGAAGAGACTTAGAACTCACAGTAAACTCTAGTAAAGTTGCAATTTTTGTCGCCTCCGATTATCTGATTTTTGCTCGCACGGGTTCATAACCTTATTTGCTAGTACTCGCAAGTGTCACAAACCGGTAAGAGTGGTGGAGGTTGGTCAAAACTCTTGTCCAACACGGCATGGTTTCAAGCAGAGTAATTTTCTTCAGTATGACATAACACCACTTTATTTCAGCCGTAGAGTAGGCACAGACTATTTTCTTGGCTACACCAGCTTAATCTCATTTGCAGAGTGTATTACTCCAGTAGATTTCCTGACGAAACGTTTTATAGATATGTTTGCGGTGATAGGTCGCGGGTTATTTTATGAAGTAGCTCCCAGCAGGTTTGGTACACTGGGGAAGGCGTTCTTCACTCTGTTTCAGCTCATTACTTTGGACGATTGGTTTTTTATGTACAGTGATGTGGTGGAGAAAAATCCAGGTGGACTAAATTTTTTTTTTCTCAGCTTTTTTACTGCGTTCTGAAAAAGAAAAAATTACGTGCGGTTACCAAAACCCCGCTTCTCCTGCAAAAATTTGATTCTTTTCACGATCATCGTTTTCTCTTCTTTTATTATTCTCTTTTATTCATTTATTCATTGACTCGTTTGTTCGTTTGTGTGTCCACCGTTCCGTCCTTACGCTTGTATTTACCTGCCGTCTACTCGTTCATTCGTTCGTTCAGTCAGTTATGTTTTTATCATATCTACTTCTTCCATACAAGGTTCCTTGCACATCATCCTTAAATCAAAGTTTTACTGTCAGTCCCCTAGTAAACACTTCTGATCAATAATAAGGCATGCGTTTGTTGTGAAGTTACTTGTCCAGGAGGTAGATCTAGCACACGTTACGTGTCCTGAGTAGTGTGTTATGCTCAGCTTTCTATAGCTAGTAGGCACCTGCTTGTAGAAAAAGATACTGAAACCTCTGAACAACTTTCTTTTCAGCTGAAAGGTGGCTCGTACCGGTTTTCATCTTTTTGATGGTTTGTAACTTTGAAAGAATACAATAGAAAGACTGACCAAGGCCAGTTGAACACTTTTACGGGGTTGAATTACATAATCATTGGTTATCCAAAAATAAGTGTCATTTCGTCACTAGCAGTTTCCATGGCAACGCTTTCATAGGCTTATTCAGACGCATTTTTTAGCTTGTGGCTTAAATAATTCGAAAACTAACCCGGTGACCCCCTGATTTTTTTCAGTGATTGCTTTTTGCACTTGAAAAGGAAAATGCACAAAGATTTTTAAAAAATTCTACGGAGCGGAGTTTCAGAAAATCTACAAAAAGGACAATTTTCACACATCACAAATTTCCTTCCGTAGAATTTTCTAGTTTTTTTTTCTGATGATTCCTTTCGACGCTATTATCATATTGGAACAATAAAAAGAAGGGGTCACCGGACTTGTTTTCATGCAATAGCTTTCGTGAGTTTAGCAATTTCCTCGCGCGTTTTAAAAATCTGGATTCTATAAGATCGACATTTGTTTATTATCTGTTTTAGCTACCGCTGACAATTGCGTGTGCTCGCGCGAGCACCTACGATCTGATGTTTACAGACGTTTACTGCCAAGAAAATCATTAAACAGCCGTCAAAGACAGCCTCCCGAGCTCATCTTAAAAATCCTACACACGACTTCTGGCTATATCATATTATTTTCCTTGAAGTTTCAAAGTCTTCTTCCACTTCAGGTAGATTATCCTTCACTTGAGTTCTTCTTTTTTCGCCGTCGCAAGATTTCATATCGGTTGAATATTTCTTTTAAATGTGAAGTGAAGCAACCTTTACTTCTCCGAAAATCGTCTTCGTTATCTTAGTTTCTATCTCCTGCATTCTATCTCCTGCATTCTATCTTCTATCTCCTGCATTCCTGCTCAACACATCAAATACAAGCTCTTAGGTAAACTTCTCACAAAAGTAGAAAAAATTCCACGCGCCGCCATCTTTGTTTTGGATTTTCATCTTTTGATCTCGCGCTTCTTTCGCACGTTTCTCTCGCGCGCGTCACGCAAGAGTGACCTGTTCCCCGCGCGAGGAAACTGGTACGAGCCACCTTAAGCAAAACGTGACTAAAATTGTTTTTTATTTTATCCTGATCCTTTTTTTTTTTTTTTTTTTGCAGGTTATGGTTATATCATCTTTTATCTCATCGTCTACATCGTCCTGGAAAACTTCATCTTCATGAAGTAAGGAATGGTTCTTGTTGATATTGTTTTTATTGCTGCTGTCGGCGTCGGTATACTGTATCATTTTATTATTGTATTAAACAGAGACTCTGTCACACACGTGCAAATCTCTCTGAAGAGCACTACGTTAAGTGAAAATGTTTAAAACTAGTGGCTGACACAAGTAAAATAATGATCTTCCCTGCTGATTCCCTGTTTCTCCTAGTCTGTTCGTGGCAGTTCTGGTGGATAACTTCCAGCGAACCATCACCGCAGTGGAAAAGCCTCACAAGAAACACAGCGGGATTCAGTACAAGAGTGTCTTTGAAGACGTGAGATTCAAGAATACTGCAATATACTTAGACCCGATGAAATTGAATGTGAAAAACAATTTTTAACCAATTATTATTGTCGAAGGCAATCCTTTTTGCTTCACTCCGGTTTGTGATTGGTCTAAAGAATTTACGCTATTCTTTCGACCAATCAAACGCAAAACGGAAATCAGTCTTTTTTTTTTTGTTTTTGTTTTTTTTTTTTATCCCAGTATGAGTTTATATTTTCCTGGTGATATTGCCTTTTATTCTAATTGGCTGTTTAACAAATCGAGTGTGGTTTAGCGTGGTCTGCTCTCCTATCGACAACGACATGCGCAAGTCATTACAGCGGTCAAAATGTTGTGGACTCACGAGGCGCAGCTAAGTGATTCCGCGACCAATTTTGGCCATTGTAATGACGAATATCGTTGTCAATGAGAGTACAGACCACGCTAAACAACTCTCGATTTGTTTATCACAATATCAACGTCAAGATTTCCGAGTAATCTATGTTTGAGAGCTGATAAAGGCATTGCGTGACACGTTGACGGGAGCAGCGTTGTCTGTGCGCTGATCAATAAAGGCTAATTGGTTAATCAGATTGCTACAATTATTGACAATTGTGATAAAAAGTGATCTTAATTTATAACAAACTCAGTCGAAATGCGATCTGCGAACTGGTAGCGTACTGCCCAGCAGATGTTGTGGAACCAATCCCTAATACTTTTTAAGGAGTTTCTACACGCAAACATTGTTCTCGCTTGGGTTTTTTCCAAAACCTTTCATTTATATTTTTAAGAAAAGTCTTGTCTTTGCTGTTTTGTTTTTATCAGCAGGACGTTTCCTTTTTATCATTAACATAATGGCGTTATCAAAAGTCACCCAGATAAACTAATCCGGAAAGTGAGTTAGTGAAAGTTCGACGTCCAATGGACAGTTCACGGTCCGCATTGCAGAAGATCATTCGTTCTTTCTTTTTTTTAATGCGTTTATTAGGCAAAGCTAGACGATCGTGGAAGGGCGTACTCTTTCTCAGACAATTCTTACTCCGAACTTGAAGGTAAAGATAACAGGAGAAACTTAGCAGGGGTTGTGAGAGTCCGTGCGAGTGGCCTTATGGTTAGTGCACTTGAGCTCAGGTCGAGAGATTTGGGTTCGAGCTCTGGTCGGAAATTGTGTTGTGTTCTTAAGCCCGACACTTTATCTTAAAGGGAGCATATCCATTAAGTTTGCGTCAAGTGGACACCCTCATGTCAAACATTCTCATAGGCCGAAGTGGAAGTATTACACAGAAATCATTGTGATTTTTTAGAGATTTGTTTTCCTGTTTTTACTTACAGTGAATATGGGGTTAAAGGGAAACGCGAATGTAAATCCTTTATACTAGATAATACAATCTATATTCCTTTGCTTTATATCATAGTTTCAGTAGACGAGGAGGAGGAGGAAGAAGACTCCGACATCGAGATTGCGAAAAAAGTCGAGGACTACTATCCTGAAAATAAATTCTCTGCCAGGTAGAAATAGATCGCAAGTTCCTACTTTTGGTTGCTTTAACCTTTTTACTCCTCAAGATGCCTAACAAGTGATTTCTCGTCATAATATCAACACCATTTCCAGTAAAAAGATGATGACAACAATGAAAAGCGTCAACTCGACGATATCACGGTGTGATCGAACTTAAACCCAATTCTCACGGATAAAATTATAAGAAATGTTTGAAAGACAATGTGGCTAATTGATTTTTGGATCTTGAGATTGCACGGGCTCAACTGTTTTTTTTTTAAGTAACTCCTTTGCAAATTCTTGTAAACCTTATAGCCCATTACCTCTACTGGAAGGCACTGGTTGCTTATGCATCCAAAGCACCCCCCCCCCCCCTCCCGATCCCCACCTGCCAAACTAGCTAATGATCAACTTTCCCTTATTCTTTCCTGGCACTCATTCTTACTCGTGGACAGAGTTTATTGGTGCACTGTGCTAATAATAAAGTGTTAGTCACAGGACAACACAATGATCCTTCGAGGATTCAAACCGCTAGAACTACCGGCATCCCCTGCTTTACTGTCATCCCAAATTAGAGAACAACTGTTAAAATTGTATTCTAGGGAACGAACTTACATCACCGAATATTTCACGCTGCTCGCCTCTTTGGAGTACAACGTACAGGAGGTACATAAAGTACAACAGCTGGCAAATGATCTCGTGGACATTGCAGTCACGGTAACACGAATGCTCTTTTTTATGTGCAATTAAGGACCCGTCGTTATTCCTGAAGCTTCGAATTTATCGGTGCATTAGGTTTTTACAAATGGGAAACATTGGTATCCAGCAGTATTATCATTAGGTCGTAGTAGTAGCAAGTATGATAAATATTGTAAGAAATAGACAACTTTTTTTAGAAAAGGCTGATAGGTTCTAAAGAAACAGTTTGGGGCTGCGACGGTGGGGGGTAACGAAATAATTTGAATATATCAACAAAGTTGAAATGGTAAATTGGCCACCGTTACGATTATAAAAGCTGACGTTTTGAGCGTTAGCCCTTCGTCGGAGCGAATAGGGGAATTGTGGGCTGTGTGTGCTTTTAAAGGCTTTTTTTGAGAGACATGTTTCGGCATGCTTGTGCCATCTTCAATCAATGAGCAACAGAACGTGAGTAATTATATAACTGACAAGTAGATGAATAAAATATTTAGAGTATGATGTAATACAAAAGCGGGTACTAGTTACAACGTGACACCAAACATCAAAGGTGTGAACTAAAACGCTAGACAAGTGTTATAATGCTGTAATTGTTTGTTAAGTTCAGGTTTGATCTTATTTATATAAAAAGCTTCTTTGAGTTTTAAATCAATAGAGTTGTTAGCAGAATCCAGAATACTAAAGCAAGAAAGGGAGTATTTGTTCTTACAAGGAGTTGTATTGAAATGCTTAAAAATATGCGAGTTTTTATCGCTTTCCGTGTGCTCCTTTATCCTAGTAGAGAAGTGGCGACTAGTTTCGCCAATATAACGGGAATTACATCTCGCACAAGAAAATTGATAAACTACCATGGATTTTAGAGCATCAGGAGTACGATCTTTGACACTGATCGCGTTTTTAGTTTTAAATGAAGTGAAAACTAGTTTGATATTTAGTTTTTGTATTACATCATACTCTAAATATTTTATTCATCGACTTGTCTGTTATATAATTAATCACGTTCTGTAACTCATTGATTGAAGAAGGCATAAGCATGTCAAAACATGTCTCTCAAAAAAGTTGCCTATTTCTTACAAGTTTTATCATTATAGTTAAGCTGACTAAGTGATCGATTTTTCTAGGTACCTGATGTACCAGAGGAGATAATCTGAAGAAGATCGGTAAACAGAGGCGGTTACAGATTTCCTGTCGCTTAATACGTTACTTTTGGGACCAGAAAATTGTTAGATTCTGCAACTTGAAATGTATTTTCTGTATTTATCAAGAAAGCCCATTACTGGAAAAATGAGATTTCACATTTCTTAATTCAAAGGGCGTTCACAGAGGCGTGTGCAATTATAAATAACTGTTGTGGAAATCAGTTAAGAATCGCAGGTCAAATCTTCACACAGAACCTCGTCATTTACACTCATTTACAGTAGTATCCACTTTTTGGTTAATGGGTAGTTTTGAGAGGCTCTACCTTTTGAAATCCACGTGCCTGATCGATAACAATACTAAACTCTTCTTTGTGGCACTTACATATCATGCCTTGATATCGGATGCATTTCTACCCTAACAAATCAAGGAATCATTGGGCAGATTGTACTATCTTGACCTTTTCGCACCTCTTCCTTTGGATCTAAACTTTGTCCTAGGATTAAAATTGGATTTTCTTCTCGGACCTTTTCTTCCGCCTTCCCCACGACCCCGATTTCCTGTGGTTTTAATGCAGTTATTTGCCGTCTTATTCTCTTCCCATTTCAGTTGCTTGTCGCTGGCTCCTCCTCGTTTGACATCATAGCTACCGCCTCTTGACGCTTTGGAATTTTCAAGCAGATGAGCGAACTGGGAAAAAAAAATATGAAAAAAGAGTTACGATTAAAAAACAGAGGATGCCAAAATGGATGGGTTTTATTTTACTTCGCTCTGTGATTGGTCCAGAAAACTCGCGCCACTCTCTTAACCAATCAGATGCAAATTTAAACCAATCATGACTTGGCCTCTGACACTTTCCCGCGCTTTTCCTCTGAGTTCTCATTGGCTATTAAAGGAATTTTCCTTTCTTCTGATTGGCCGTTGGGATTACTTTGGTTTTGGATTTACGACACTCAATTGGAAAGCGCTCTAAAAGGCCAACGCCCATTTTCCTCCGATGCCTTTTAAGTAATGTTTCTGCTGTCAACTCTCTTTTTTCTATTTCTTCCTCTTTTGAGCAAATATGGTATCTTTTCGCACTTTCTGGTTAAAATTGCCTCTAAGTTGTTTAATTTCGCCCCGGTTTAAGAGTAGGCGGGAAATATAAACTTAACTGTAAATGAAATAAAAGTGCGTGCCTACCTCTTCAGCAGACGCAAACATTGAAGAAACATCTCCCCTAACGCAATAAAAGAAAAACAAGCGTTAAACTCAACTCTAATGAAGAGAAGATTTCACTCAAAACAGGGGATCTTTTCTCACCCTGTTGTGTTCCCTTTTTTGGACTTCTTTTTCGTGATCTGGCTTCCCTCGTCTTCGGAAAATTCATCTGAGCTTAAGTTTTCGAGCAAAGCCTACAAGACGAAGAAATTATAACAAATTGACGCACAGTTGACAGTCTAAAGAACTCCGACCTCGCACCCTTGTTTTCTGACTGACACCTCACGCCAGTCTTCTCCAACGTTGTGTGACAACGTACAGGGATCACGACGTGAACAAATACATAGCGTTTTATACCTTTTCGTAATCCTTTTCCGTAAATTTTCTTTTCTTGCCTTGTGAAGTAGCTGGTTCCTCTGAAGTAGAAGAAAACAAATGGAAATAAAAACCACGTTAGCTCACAATTTTTTACTTCACTAGGTAAATTTTTCGTATGAGATGATCATGTTACTTTGTCGATGTGTTATGGAGCAGATGAGTTATGAGAATTGAAAAACTAAGAAGCAATAGGATTTTCTACTGTTACAACATTAAATTCACATCACTGACTTGTGAGAAAACATTGGGCACTTGAGTGTGAGACTTACATACCTGAAATATCGGGTTACTATGCCAAGCCTTTTTTTAAACAGAGAAATCTCAGCCAATAAATTGTTCGGAAGAACTTGCACATACCTGCTTGCTCATCTTCAGAAGATGAAAAATCCATACCGTCATAATCAAATTCTGAGAGGAAAAGATTCAAACAACGTCAAACGATAAGAAGAGAGAACGAAGTTAATCGACCATTATTATTCCACTACTATGCCATTTTACCAAATAAGATCAAGAGAACGCACAAGTATACCAAGGTATTACACAGTAAAACAGGGCAAAAATATGGAGCAACAAAATGGCCACACTGAGCGATCCAAATTTTGATTTTTCTTAAAATTGCTCTGACCGCTAATCATGAGATGAAATTATTTAAGTATTGTCTTCCGGTAGACTTTTACCTTTTTCCTCTAGTTCTTCGTCTTCACTTTCACCTTCCTCGCTTTTTTCGTCATCTCCTTCGTCCTCTTCGTCACTAGCGATTTGTTTGTTTCTACTTGCCGTAGATGTTTTAGAACTCTTCAAATCACTTATAAAATAAAAAAAAAAGGGTTCTCTCAAAAAATCCTACAGAAGCGTCTCCATAAATCAAAAACAGTATCCGTTAGATGTTAGGGTATCTAGTGATTTCGCCCCATTGCTAGTTCACCCCCTACCAGTTCGCCTTGACATCTTTTAACTGTTTCCTTGCAAAATAACGTGTTTCTTTTCCGACGAAATAATAATTTATTTCGATTAATTAGCAAATTAATTGCGAAACCATCACAAGGTTCGCTCCACAGGCAAATTTGACGGGCAGGCTCATCGTAAGGGGGAGGCGAACGTGCTGCCCCTCCGTGTGTTAGCTGTAAAACTCGCATCGTGAGTTAAATCCATCTATCTTGTCCCTTTACTTTTTTCAAGCTGTAATGTATGAAACGAGACAAACTAACTTTACCTCGCGAAGTCATACTCGAAACTAGACCGCTCTTCTGGAACATTGTCTGTAGAAAGAGCAGATAAATTGAACGTAAATCGGGAGAGAACAGAACATAAATCGGACACAAAAATTTCGACCATAAACAAACAAAAAAAAAACATTACCGAAATTTGTTTCCTTTTCAGATATTTCATCATCAGATTCACCGGCTTTCTTCTTTCGTTGACTTTCTTTTTCTGCCTTCCGCTTGAAATACCTGAGATACAAGAGGAAAATCATTCGCCTTTACTCAGTGGACAATCATTAAAAGAGATTGAATAGACATTTTACTGATTCCGCGTGTTTGTTAGAGATCTACTAAAACTCATACGGGGGGTAAGTTTGTAAAGAAATTGTTATGCTGCGTCGGTAGGGATGATATAAGATCATCTGGTTTTATCGACTACGTTAATAACGTAAATTGGCCATCATAGAGAGTCTCTAAAGTTGTTTCAAACTGGATTTTTGTCTATCAAATATAGTTATTTTAACAAAAACAGAAAAGCAAACAAAACATAACAACAAAAAAAGACAACAACAACAAAAATGACAAAACAAACTATCACAGCGATTTGTAGAGGGAATCTATGAAACTAGTTACCGATTGATAATTGATAGATTATACAATACCTATGAAAGAACAGTTCATCTTCTCGAATATCCTCTTCTTTTTTAGCAAGAAACGCTTTCGTATTCACTGCAAGTTAACAGACGGTTTAGTGCAAAATCATTAAACAATACGTTAATCAAGTCATTATGATTCACACTGGGGCAGTCGCATTTGGTACTGTTGGAGCACAAGTGCGAAGTACTTTAGTGAAAATCAGGGTCGCTCAGATCTGCACTTTCTGTGGAAGGGAGCTGAAAAAATTGGTTCAAGAACAACAAAAAGTTCCTTCCTGGCGTACTTTGGGATTCTTCCGTTAAAGAAGTTCCAATCAGAATTTCCAAACAGTAACTCAAACTTTCGAAAATTGGCTTATAATCACCAAAAATACAATTAAAGACGCCCCAGTTTTGAGTATTGCCAAGCAACCTAGCCAATTACCTAGGACGTGGTAAGTTATCTATCCCCTCTTGTAGCTATCTGTTTAAACAATTGGAAGAGCACGAGTTCATGCACTCTACTCAAACAACGATTATTCTTCGATGTCTAGACCGTGCAGCTGTGTGAGGACCGCATTTTGTGGCTGGGTCATGAGTCTCGATCAAAATAGCGGCGTTCCTGGTCGGGATTTTGCACATCTGAACGGTTACGTTACTCTTCTTTATCTCACAATGCAGTAAAATGTTACTCTTTATGTATGCTTCTCAATAGTAAATTTAAAAGTATATGTTTTCAGAGCATACTTTTCCTCTTATCGATAATCACTTGATTATGTTCTCGTTCACTCTTACCAGGCTCCTCGGCCAGCCGGCTTGATGACGTTTTCGGCTGCATCAGTGAACCACCGTGATCTGAACAGAGAGGGGAGAAATACAAGTAAAGCCAATCAAGACAAACAGGTTTCAAATTCTTAAGGAGGGCAAATGTCTTCAAATCACACTGGAAAAGAAATACCTCTTTCTTTCTGCTTTGGGTTTTTGTAAACAAATCTGTCAAGAAACCTAAAACATGACAAGAAAATTGGAATGTTTAATCATGATAGTTAAACTATACACAAGTAGGAAAAATTAATGATTACTTGGGTTTTTCTTTTTGTTTGTTTGTTTTCGATTTGTTTTTATCGCTCTTCTTGTTGTCGTTGGTGATATTTATTTGTTCGTTCGCTACGACAAAGATCTGACGCTTGGTGACGTAGAAAGGAAAGACAAAGACGCATCCAAACCAGTGGCTAGACACTTTAATCCCCCTTGAAGTTCTAAGCAGTATTTGGCAGTCTGCGGCCTTTCCTTACATCTTGGCAGTTCGGAAAGCCGCAGAACTCTACGACAAAAGTTTATCTTTGAGATTGGCACTCTTAATCCCTAAATATCATCTTTCAACCGCGTTACTTTACCTCATCAGTGTAAAATCTTGCAAAGGATCTCCTTTGTACTCGATATTGTCTCCCTTAAAAAGAGAAAGGGAATCACGTAAAAACATTTGGAAGAAATGTTATTAAGATGCTTCTACATGAACGGATGCTCAGTTCAATGAAGCCTAAAAAGACCCAGACATAGTCAGAGCTTTCAGCGCTTTTCGATTGTATCATAAAACCAAAATCAAAGTAATCACCGGCCAATAAGAATAAAGCGAAAATACCTATATAAGGCTCAAAGTAAAGGAAAAGTGCAGGAAAACACGATTATAGAGTAAAAAACAAAGCAATTCCAGATTACTTTCGACACTAAGTCGAAAATTATGAAACAGGCAAAGTCAAAATTACTGTGATAGGCTGTCAGTAGTCTACTCTAGGGACAGCCCCAAGTCTATGAAAAACGGGAACTATGTATTATTGCAATTTATGCATTGGCGACAGAGAGCCAGACAATATGGACTATTTAGAAAGACTAACACTAATATTGATTCAACCCATGAAAACAAAACACAGACACGCCTCAACTTACCTTCATAAGTGTATGAGCAAAATGAGAAACTGAAGGATGATAATGTCTGGAAAGCCTATTAAGTTCCCACAGACACGAGTTTTCGGCCCCGCTGTACAGCGGATTTCTCTGGGAGGGCTTATAGGTCTGACTTTTCTGAGGCCCGCTCACATGGGTTTCAATCCTCGAGGCCTTTGCTGCGTCAACATGGCTTATTTGTGGCTCTTCTCCAGCTGATGAAGGCTCCTCGGTTGAAATTTGGTCCTCATCATCTTCCGACGGAACGTCCACAAAATGTTCTTCATCGTCTTCCTCCTGCGGTTAACGAGAATTATGAAATTAATTTTCAAGGCCAAAATCGAAGATTGATTTATTTGCTACTTGTTTGTAGGGAAAAAGAATGGTCAGTTAATCCTTGTAATTCTTCTCCATGATAACGCACTTTTCTTTGAAATACATATATATGAACTGCGGTTATGAAACGTATATGTGCACGATCCTTCGCAGTAAAGCACTATTTAAGCAATAGTGAAAATCAGACCTGAAAAAAATTCAGGCCTGTACGGGATTCGAACCACTGACCTCTGCGATACTAGTGCAGCGCTCTACCAATTGAGCTAACAAGCCAACAGGGAGCAGGCCATCAAATAAATTTGATTTATCATCTACGGGTTTATGTCGAATTAATTTGATGGCCTGCTCCCAGTTGGCTTGTTAGCTCAATTGGTAGAGCGCTGCACTAGTATCGCAGAGGTCAGTTGTTCGAATCCCGTACAGGCCTGAATTTTTTTCAGGTCTGATTTTCACTATTGCTTAAATAGTGCTTTACTGCGAAGGATCGTGCACATATACGCACTTTTCTTTGTTCACGTACTAATCTTTTACACGGTCTGCATTAACTTAGGGGTAATGGCAAGATTTCTTTCTTGCATTTCGTCCTCTTTTTCTTGAGGATTAAATTAATGAGATATGTCCAGAGATGCAGGCAGCAACGAAAATAGCAGATTTAACGAAATTTCGTCGAAATGGTTAAATCCGCCATGCTGATTTCGTTTTGACGAATTTGACTAAAATTCGTCAAATCCATGAACAATCAGTCGATTTGACGAAATTTCGTCAAATCTGCCATTTTCGTTACTGCGTGAATTTCCGGACATAAGCGTTTTGAGAAAATGTTAATCTAACTTTGCAACTTTGTTCAATATTATCCAGTCCTGTTTTAATGTTCGTCAATGGCCCAAGATATATATTTACCCTGACGACATCTAACTAGAAAGCTCTGAAGCGTGGAAAACTTGGCTTTACAAGCGCCCTGCAGTGATGTTAAGAAGAACTAAACTGGCAAAAATATGCTCCATCTCTGTCTGATCAGTGTTCAGAAGAATAAAAAAAAAAGTGAAAAAAAAAAATGGATCTTGAGTTTATGTGACTCAACGTGAGTTACGTGATAAGAATTTCCCGCCCTTTCAAATATGAAACATACATAAAAACTAAAACGAAACAACAACAACAACAAAAAAAAAAACCATAACGAACAAAGTATGAGTTTTTCACTTTATTGTTGATAGCTATAATAAAATGCCTCTATTTCCAATGATGTTAAACGGCACAAAAAAAAAAAAAAAAGAAAAAAACCGCAAAAAAAAATTGAGATTTACGTTGCTAGACTGGCGCTTCTAAAAGAAGTCACTGTTACAATACACAATCAAAAAGCCGACTGCGTTACAGTGTCAGCTTGGATAAAAGCCATCACCGCTCTGGCAAAAAGGATATTGAAAGCATTGCGAATAAGCATGCATTAAAGCAGCCTTGTGAAACAATAATTATGCAATATCGTCGAACACCTTACACTCCAAATTTATATTCAGTAACTATCTGCAACATAATTTCTTACAAAAAAGGGTTGAGAAATTTGGTGTTTCATCAAAATAACACTAATTAGATGATAAAATTAGCTATTCTCGTCATTATCTCCCGTATACTGTTTTCGAAATGTAAAGAGGAGTTACACATAAATCAGTTCCGAGAATTCATAGTAGAGTTTCCTTAATAAAGCCATGAATCGTTTTACGTTTCCCCTGTGTTTTTAGTTCTTTGGCTCAACAACAGTACTCTCGCTGCTTTGGCTGATCTCTGGTCTGTTATCACGCGTACTCGCGCTTGCTAACTGCGAATTCTGCCAAACGTAGGCGGTGACCTGTGCCCCTATCAGCTCTTTCTTATTTCTTTCAGGATGGAACAGGATATTGAAAGCTTTTGGAATAAACATGCAGCCAAGCAGCCCAAACGAATCAACTAGTGTCGTGGAGCAGGCTATAACTGAAACATACCAACCGTCCTGCACTGAGAATTCCACCGAGTAATAACATAGTGCAGACAACAAAATGATGTAAAGCGAAAATCCTATGAAGCGCGCCTCGTTAAAATTATCTGGCACTTTACGAACTCTGAATGCGTAAAAAGACGAGAGTAATGAAAGAAGTAACACATACGAACAGACCATGAAATAAAATGCTTTTCCGACAGACGACCCGTACAGTTTACAAGTGTAGAATATGAACTGTGTCGGTAAAATCTTCTCGTTTCTGTATGGCGGATCTGATGCGAACCATGCGATTAACAGCAAGAAGTCGACAACGTTCACAAGAGCAACCAAACCGATTTGGTATTTGACTTTTGCAATGTAACTTTGAAAGGGCATTTCTGAACTGTTGAGTTGGAACAGAACGAAAATACGAACTGACTTTAGCCACAATATGGATACAAAAGTAGTGTAGATTGCGTACCGAGAAAACTGAATCAAGCGACATATAGAATCAGTTGGCTCTGCAATGCTTAACAGTGCCAGAGTAAAACTGGAGAAGATCGTAGCAAGAAGGAGAAAACTTAGCTGTCTATTCGAGGCTTTTACAATTGGTGTCTCGCGATATTTCACAAACACAAGTGACATGGCCATGGTCACGCAAAATCCTAAAGCTGCCACGAAAGAAAGGAATACGCCACCTGCATCTCTGAAGTGAAGGTTTTTCACTGGCAGGTCCACGCATTTCGTTTTATCATCGTTCGGCTTTTGTTGATACGGGCACTGCGTGCAGTTGGTAGATCCAGGCAACTTACTGACTGTACCCCCCGGACATGTAACGCACTTCCAACAACATGGAGTGGTTACTTCTTGCCTAGTTCCGGGGGGACACACCTCATGGCAGAATGAAGACGGTACTGTTGTAGGAAAACTAGCGTTTGTCCATTTGATCGCAGAGTCGTTCAGTGCCAACCTTGGCTTGTTTTTACTATTCCAGGATCCTACCAAGACCTTCTTTGAAATTCGCTCCCCATTAATTTGGATGTTCACAATTTCAAAGAATGAGTTCTTGGGATCACCGTCGCGGTCAAATTCTACGACGCCAGTGAGTCCTGAAAAATTGACATTTTTCAAGTGAAACAACAGATCCTCTCCGTAAGTTGCCGATGACTTTACATCAGGACATGTTTCCCCCGGAAGCTCTCGGTCTGAAGCACGACACCTGAAATGCTTGTCTAATGCGTATGCCACGGCAAAGATACCGTCTATAAGATAGCCAAGATAAGGATCGAACAGTTTTGAAACTTCATTGTAGGACAGTGGCACATTGAAACATCGCGGGTCTGTTGCACTGTCTGCGTCAAAGGTGCAACTCCGAAATTTTGTCCAGTATTCTTCCCACCACGGATTCCTTCCCAAACGAGTTTTATGCGGCGTTAAAGAATACAAGTGATTCAGCAAAGTGTCATCTTTGCGATCGCGCGGCTGAACGCCCAAGGCGCCGTCCAGTAGACGAAAATACGGTCCGAGCAGCCCGCTGTCTTCTGTACTCGTTCCATCGCCGAGAATCCAGGTCCGTCGCCCAAGCTTCAGTCTATGCACTTCCTCGAAGAACAGCTTCGCATATCCACCGAAGACCCACACCACAATGACTTTGACACTGCTCTGCTGTTTAATGCGTGACACAATCTGCTTCATATCAGTGGCAGCACGAAGACGCGGAATGAACTCTGAAAAGGCCAAGCAAAACGTCCCTCGATTGTACGCCTCTTTCTGTAACGCAGAGACACCAAACCGGCCGTAAGAATCATCCAGAGCTACCGTACCAACATAAGTCCACTTGAAATATTCAAACAGGTCTGCTTGCACCTTCGCTTGCTGCTTGTCAGGCGGAACTGTTCTGAAGAAGTATGGAAACTGATCGGAGCTAAGCTCGTCGCTCGTCGCAGCAAAGCTTATTATGGGGATTTTGGCCATGCTGAGAAGACTAGCAATCTGAATAGCGCTGGCTGAGTCGTACGGTCCTAGAATCGTAGAAACAGGAGCAACGGGATCTCCGCTATAGCACGAAGCTGTTTCGTTATTGATGGTTGAATTTGTGTTCGCATACATATGATGCAGTTCTGCATCTCGCACAAAATCGTATGTTTCTTTTACGGCAACAGAGACAGTTTCGCAGTAGTCACGGATGTCGAAGCCAAGAGTAACATTCGGAAGCAATGAAGGGTCCTTATTGATTTGGTCGATCGTGAGGATCATAGCCTCGGCGTGACCGAGACCAACGGGAAAAAAGCCTAAACTGCATTTGTCGTTCGCGTCCTTGTAATGTAATACTGTGAGTCCGCCAAGCATAACATCACCAGTCTGAAAAGCTCTCTTAACTTCCCTTAAGGAGACGAGTTGGTTAAGACAAAACAGCCAAACTACTATCCGAGCAAACATCGCGAAGAAACTGAAGTGAACATAGGCCGGTTTCGAAACAGCATCGGTTATAAAGTAACTATTGTAACGGTCTGAAGTAATCTTGTGAAGAGAGTAAGACTTCAGGTAAAGAAAACAGGCGGGCGTGGCCACAATATTTGTTGAGCTCTTCTGACAGTTTTCAAGGGTTATTGGTTAACTTAACGCCGCTTTGTCTGGAGAGTCACGTTCAGAAACACAAAAGCGTTACGCTTTGACAAAAACAAAGACTTCTCGTTCTTTCGCTCTCTTTAAGTGGGAAAAAAAAATCTTTTTCTTTGCTTTAACACCTTCATTTGTTTCAGCTATTTACGAACGAAAGGAGACACTCGATGAATAAACCCGTCACGCTTTGATGAGGAAAGACTTCTCGCTCTTTCGCTCTCTTTAAGTGGGAAAATATATTTTCATAGCTATTTAGGAACAAAAGGAGAAGGGGTTAGATTTAGACACTCGACGAATAATGAGCTCGGGAGGCATCTTAGTTTCTACGATAAATAATATCATATTAAAGCACAACGAGGGAAAACTCTTAACCTTACAAGTGACCCTGGGAACAGCCGGAAAAAAAAAGTTTAATAAAGGAGGGCCAACATTCTAAAAACAGCTTCCTTTTCTGTTTTCAAAATAAATACTGTAATATCAAGTATTCATTCGTCGAGTGACATGAAAAAACAACTACAACTGACAGGTAATAACATCATCACTAGACTGTCAAAACTGCAGTAGAATCAAAATAGCATTTCGAAATAATTTTATTGAGACACTTCCAGCCTCAACATGTTTTTCTCTCATTTATGAGAACGGGAGACAATTTATGCGTGGGGAACAAACCTACGTGGTGCTGTTTGGCCACCCTGGGGAAAATATTTGGAAGACCTATAAAGATCTTCATGAGCACCATCGAGGATCCTACTGAGGATCTCCATTAAGATCTTTCATTTTCTTGTCAAGATCTTTAAAAATCTGTTATTTTCTTGCCAAGATCTTTTAAGGATATTTGAAATTTTTGACATGATCTTTGAAGATCCAGACAAGATCCTCAAAGATATCCATAGGAAAATGAGAGATCCTTGAAGATTTTAGCTAGAAAATGGAGGATCCTTAAAGATCTTGGCAAGAAAAAGCAGGAACAAATGCAGATTGACAAGACGCGACCAAAACCGAGACAATGTCACACATCTGTAGAATGTTTCATTTGAAATCCAGTAGGAGTTTGTTCTTCACACGAACAGTTTTCAAAATGATCTTGCAAACTTTGATGATTGTAATAACAAAGTTATGTAACTCTGGCTAAGCTGACTATACTGTGCATATAGTCCAGAGCCACCTTGTTAGAGAATCTCTTCATAAAGAACAATAGCAAAATAGAATAAGAAAGATGGTAAGTTTTGAGCACGGTAAAGAAATATAGAAAGATGTTTTTCGTCTTGTCACGAGCGTGGGACAAAGAAACAATTCTGAGTCCCTGTGAGGAATCGAGCCTCAGACCTTCGGATTCCGCGCTCCGATGCTCTACCACTGAACCGCAGAGACTCTCTGGTGAGGAAGGCCCGTTACGAAGTTAACATATGACACGCATCCTGTATGCTGCTAGGATCGGCCATGCCGATAGCGTCATGTTTTGTAAATAGAATGCAAAATTTTAAGTTTTAAGCTCGGAAAAGAAATAGAGAAAGACACACTGTAAACGATTAATTGTACAAGACTAGCATAAAGCATTGAGACAAGGAAACCACCCACCTCTGGTTGCTGTGTCAGGCTCTTGATTCCTGGTTTGAGTTTTGTTAGCTAAAATGAAACAAGCACCTTAAATAATTTATCATACTACTAAAGGCGACCATTTGGGCAAGAAAACTAAGGGAACTTGAACAGACTTTATAGTTATCATTTTTGTATGCGTAAAACTGATAACTCACCTCAGAAATCATGAAAAGCGCTCCACACACGAATGATGGCTGTTGGAAACTACAAACTTGTATGATACGTTTTACAAACGCCTGGAAAACAGAGACGAATTCAGTGACACGCTGGCTGGCAAAATTTTGAAAATGACAGACATAATCTTAACACCTAAAAATAAATAAATAAATAAGGCTCCATTTGGCGCGAAAATGTGCATGGAAATTTGTCCGCGGACATTTTCTGTTCTGTTTCGCGAAAAGTTTTCCAAGAGCGAGGCTCGAGGAAAACTGCGAGCTACGCGAAACAGATAAATATTCGTGCATATCTTCGTGCCAAATGGAGATTTTGTCTTTATTATCCTTCGAGTATTTTGCAATTTGTGGGGAAAATGTTTACGAACAGCTTGACGTTTGTTGCTTGATATGTTCACTTGTACGACTTTATGAGCAAACAGACATGTCTCTTCTTCTCTGACAACTACATAACGCTCTCTCATCTTGGATTAATTTTAAATGAAGACTAACCCTAGCGAAAATAACGTTAACAAAGTGGGAAAAATCAATCGAGGTATAACCTCAGATAGTCCCCAGTTTTAGTCAGTCCTGTGATGCGTTTAGACCAGTCTATTTGATCGATTATGACTAAAATTAACAACAGCAACAAGAGCAACGACACCACCCGAGTAAGGCTTGAAATTTAACTTGGTCGTACGAGAAAAGTTACCGGAATTCATTTGATTCTTGTATTTGTTTCATCATATCCTTCAGTTAGCGCATGCGCTATGACTGGTCAATATAGCGGGCTGTATTTCACTGTACATCCCGCTATATTCGGTAAAGAGATATAGAACGATGAGTTTCGTCTAGTCACGAGCGTGGGACGAAGAAAACATTCTGAGCATCGGAGCGCGGAATCCGAAGGTCTGAGGTTTGATTCCTCATGGGAACTCATAATTTTTTCTTTGTCGCACGCTTGTGACTAGACGAAAAATGTCTTTCTATGTTTATTTTTCCTTTTTGCAAACAGTAAAAAAAAAAAAAAATATATATATATATATATATATATCGGTAAGTGAGTTGACACACCCTTACCTTAACACGATGCAATGATGGGTCACTTTTAACAGACTTGTATAAAATGTTCAGGAACACAGCCTATAAACACATGATAAGAAACAATGAGTTTTATTTATCATGAAATAACATCGAACAGTTTTCAAAACCAAGCGTCATTGTAGAGGAAAGAGGATAGTACTAGGCAACATGCTCACCTGTTTAGAAGATGTTTTTAGATTTGGATCGAGGAGTTTAGCATAAAGAGCCGAATAAAATCGATCTGACACGGACTGTCTACAAAAAGAAAAACGACACATTTAAGCTAACAATAATGAAAATTCCGCTCCGACGAAGGGCTAACGCTCGAAACGTCAGCTTTTGTAATCGTTACGTTGGCCAATTTACCATTTCAACTTTGTTGATATATCCAAATAATGAAAACTCACTCACTCATCCTTTAACTCGCTTGAGTGATCAAGACAATATTTCTCCTTACAATATCAATACAATATCAAGCAGACAAGTGATGAAAATAAAGAAAAATATCAATTAGGGGATTATTAGTTGATTCACGACCAAATTCTCCGAAATAACATCACAAGAATTGTATGGCAGACGAATCTTGGAAGTGGAATGGTCATGTAAGTTGTCCAGGCAGTAAGTGGGGTGAACTGCAATTGGATTCATCAAATTTCAAAAATGTAGCTGTTTTGTAAATTCACCTCACGGATCTAATCTCTGGTCAAAAGCAATTACTGATTGCTCTCATGCATTTTACGTGGAAAGGACTTTCAAGTTGCAACGCATACTAGGTAAACGATACCATAATTAACTAGTAAACAGGTAAATAATGTAAGTACTATACATGTTAGTACCTTGATTCCATAACTTGGTAGAGTAACATCAGGGCCTGTCAAGTGAAATACATGCTGAGGAAAACTCGTTGTACACGGGGGCACCTTCGATAAATAGCAATAAAAAGCTGCTTTTCTGCCATTCATAGAGAAGGAAGAAACAAAACTAACGCAATTCTCAATGAACTTTGGCAATAGAATGAAAATTGCCCGAGGAAGGAATATTTTAAATGAGTTCGGTCTGTGCTTTATCGATCATAGCGCATTTATTGACAAATGTTGCTTACTACAGTGTACATGTTTGCAGTAAGATTGTGAAGATATCAAAATAAAAAAATCGAAGGGTTCCATGCACTCTCACCTGTACACTCGTGTTAAATGTTCCAATATGCACTGTACGGAAAAGAGTGTTGATCTGTTCATTGTACTGATCGTCCTCCTCTGCGAAGGAGAGGAAATCGGTACCTTAAAAACAGCTTTACCGACTGTATATGTGTGACCCTAACTTATAGCATGAGTTGACACTTTACACCCTAACATCAGAATGCATAATCTCATAATGTTCTCCATAGATTTCCCATGGTGCTGATGGGGAGGATTTATTTAACAGTTATGAGCTTCTTTAGTTGGTGATCAATTCCTTAATTATAATAACCTTCGCGTGTGATTCAGGGGGGTACTATGAGTAAAGATAGGATGCTAGTCACTCATAAGGGTCAAAGGGTTAATTACCGTGTGATTCAGGGGGGGTACTGTGAGTAAAGATAGGATGCTAGTCACTCATATGGGTCAAAGGGTTAATTACCGTGTGATTCAGGGGGGGGTACTGTGAGTAAAGATAGGATGCTAGTCACTCATAAGGTCAAAGGGTTAATTACCGAATTACCGTGCTCCAAGGCCTTCTACCACGTTGTTTCCCTGTTGACCACGAAAATATCTCTACATACACTTTCCTATTTACCTGTCTGTTTCCAGGAGAAGTAGTGAGTCTTATCGCAGACATTCAAGACGTATGACACTTTCATCGCATAATCAAAACATATTTACACTTTTAGTACTGCGCCGTAACGCTAATTCTCCGATGTTTTATACCTTTTGCATAAGGGAACGCTCTGTTGACCCCAGTAAGAAGAGCACTCAGCATTTTTGCTTCCAATTCTCCCTTTGTTAGAAATGCCTGTTGACGAAGATAGACAACAACTTAAAAAATTTTAAATCGTAACAGCCAGGCTACCGAGATTTGGAAACTGTTAAACATGAATGTACTTGTAAATTCTCAATGGGCAGTTCACAGCTCAAAGGCATAGCCAAGGGGGAACTCAAAGGGAAGAGGAGCCAGAAGTGAGTGGCCTTTACTTCCGCTATCAAAGCTGCATTTGAACGATTTTAGGTTCAAATTGAATAACTCAAAAAAGATTGAAGGATGTTATTCATTTTGTCACGAACGAAGAGAAAATTGTTAGTACGGTGTACCTCGCAAGCAACGGTAACCCAGACCTTTGGATAACACGCTTCTAAAAATCTGAACAATTCGTAAGTGGCTTCCATTACAGAATAGCTTATCTAATTTATTCCACAGAGATGCTTTTAAAGGGTCAGTCTGATGAAAAATGCTGCCTCAAACATTTAAAATAACTAGACTAAACTAGACACTGTCACACAGTCTGGATGTTTCCCTGTTAAGTATAGATGCAGTGCAATAACTTACCCGAAAGAATGAAAAATATATGGAAATAAGTCTGGTAGCAAGTTCGCTATCTTGTTTGGTAAGAATTAACTGATTGAGAAAACACACAGCAAAATATCTGCAAAAATTAAAGTAAACTAAGGCTAGTAACAGAAATATACAAGTCAAGATGTGCAATTGGTCAAGCGTGTGTTTTTATGCCGATACTATACTATATTAGTATAATTTCAGAGCTGAGCAAAGAGTTTCCAGCAATCTGATTGGTCGAGCGGTTCCTTATATGACGCTACATAAACCGCTTCACGCGGTTTATATAAAAATATCAACGTTAAAATAAAATGTTAATAAATGTTACTAAAATGTTGCTCCATGTTATGATTTTAGAAATTTTTCTGTTGTTCAGCTCTGAAATTATACTAATACAATTATTCGCCTCAGGTTCGGTGAATATTGTCGAATAATCCCCTTGACTTCGTCTCGGGGATTATTCGACAATATTCACCGAACCTGAGGCGAATAATTGTATTAGTATAATTTCAGAGCTGAACAACAGAAAAATTTCTAAAATCATAACAATAACAATAACAATAATCCCCTTGACTTCGTCTCGGGGATTATTCGACGATATTCACCTCACCTTCGGCGAATAATTGTTAAATAACACTAAACCGGCATTTTGTACATTGCAAGTAATATTTGGGTCATGAGAGTGCATGATGATTACATACAATTACATCTATGCAAGGAAACAAAAATGAAGAAGAGAATTGATTAAGAGACGAACGGACGGAAGGACGGATCAGCGAACACAGTGGCCTTATGGTTAATGACGTGGTCTCCAAAAAGACCATGTTTCCGTCCTAGCCGGGGTTACTTGTGTTTTGATCTTGAGAAAGGCAATTTTCTCTCGGACACTCCCTTAACGCCCAGGGGTCCAGTAGTTCGAAGGCCTATTAGCACTAACCCAGGTTTAAATTTTAATCTACTTTTCCTTATTTCTCTATTCAAGAATCTTTTTGGGAAAATTTTCCTTATTCTTTTCAGAGCATCCAATCACAAGATTGTGGACAAAAATAATTATACTGAATTTTCTTTTGAAGCTTTCAGATCTGAAATCAAATTTCACCCTGGGTTATCTTAACCCACCTTTGAACCACCCGACCCTGGAGTATATTTTTAAATGCGCCTAACTCATGGAGTTCCTGCGGTGCATTGGCGTTACTCCAAGAGCTTCCCGCGGCGCGCTGACATCAACTTCTTTTTCACTGATATTTTTTTGACTCGAGCGACGAACTTAGCAGAAAAGGAGGGGCTGCATGTAGTCTAACAGTTTGCTTGTTTTTCCATTCTAATCTCATTTAGCTCTTGGTGATATTGTCCCTTATTACGAAAGGTTGTCGTGATTACTTTAGTCTTAGTTTTACCACTGACAGTCGATTAAAAGGCGCTCTAAAAGCAAGTGACGTGCATTAGAATTCTACAACGACGTGTCAAGTACTTACTGAGCTTTGATGGCAATGTTGGGTCGGTAGAGAAGTTTTTCAATCTCCTTGGTGACCACTAATTTCATATTTGGATGTTTAGTTACTGGAGGAAAAGAAGCAAAACATTAAGACAAATTAAAAGAATAAAATATTAGTTCATGCAAAGCATGATTCAAAACTGGTAATGAGAATACTCAAACTTATCAGTTATAGGTTGTCATCTTGATCTAACACCAAATTCTCGTAACCAACTTACAAGGAAATATGTAGCAACTAGAGGAGAGAATTAACAATCAGATCTTGGGAGGTAAAGAGTTAAAGAAAGCATGATGGCAATAGGTGCTATGGAAGCAGAAGATTAGGGAGGTGTACACGAACCTCACCCAATTCTCCCTCACCAGTCTGCTTTCTGTGTTTTTTCCATTTCAATAACTCAATGCCTGGGATAGGCTAAAACTTGCTTAACTGTGAAACTTTTAAAACTGACGCTCACCTAATGTTCTTGAAAGATAAACTGCTTTTGATGCTATTTTCCTGTCAGGATCTCCTATCTTGTTTATCAGTAGACTTAACAAAACCTGTAACAACAACAAAAACAAACAAACAAACAAACCAAACAAAAATATACAAATAAAGTTAATTAATATCATATCAAATTACTAGAAAAATAGCCTTTGGTGAACAAATAACCTGCTATTGATTATATAATATATTTATTCAAACTCTTTTTTAGCAAACAATGATAATAATAATAATAATAATAATAATAATAACGAATTTTTATACAGGATTGAAAACCCATCAGTGTGTAACACTGTTGTCCTTGGGGTCCTGTCAAAATAATAAATAAATAAATAAAATAAAACTTAACAAGATATAATCATTGATCTTAAGGTCTAGAAAAGCATACAATAAAATAAAATGCTCTGAAAAAGGATACCTATAACCACGTTTAGATCGAATTTAACTAAAATAATCTCGCAATTTGTTCTTAAATTTCAGTCTCGAATCTAACGACCTTAGTTCAGCAGGCAGGTTGTTGAAAGTCTTTGCTCCTTGGTAATAAAAATGATGATGATAATACTAAGAATGATCATATCCTAATTAAAAATTATTATAGTAATATGTGGCTGATTTGCAAACATCTACTCATATGTAGAGGAGATCATTATCATAATGGTAAATTTATTTAGCTATTTATTTATTCATTCATTTATCTACGGATTTGTACAAGCAGTACCTGAGCAAAAGCAGTAGGACATAATTCCCCTACCAGGTTTATGCTCCAACCCAACCCTCTCCTAAAATATTAACTAATAGACTAAATATTTAGTAATAGGCTGCTAAACAAGTGCATGTAACAAGGGTATTTACCCAGCAACATTTACGACAAATTTTAACTCACTTGTTCCTGTTCTGGTTTCTCTGATAACAAGTCAAACACAGCTCCTGTACATCGATTTTAATTAATCAATTAATCAATTATGACCACGTAGATACAGTTCAAACAGCAACTAAGGCACATCTCTATTATTTAAGAGAGGCACCAGGTAACCATTTCACCCTGAGAGTGACCAGTTTCTAATTTCTCCTTACATTAAATACTTCTGAATCATTAATTGAGATCATGAGAGTAAAAAAAACAAGATGGCCGACCTAAAACTACGGTCGCACCTCGATTATCTGGTTTTCTTGATCATTAGTCATGATCAAGATTCGTAGCCATATTCTTTTTAAAACTACAGCACTGAAAAGTGAAGTGAAGGCAATGTTCGTCTTTAGGACAAACTGACTTACTCCAACATTTTAGGCCAATGTAAAAACATTAATTTTTTCACTAGTTTTAATTGTTAATACACATGTGTAGAGATATTCACATAGGACAATGAAAATGTAGACCAGATCTTTTTCAAAACGATTTGTAAATGTTTTGTTTCAGGATTAAAAGTCACTTTCCTAATTTAATCAGTTTTTGTTCCTCATTAATATTCATAAACATTCTCAATTATCCAGAGTATTTTGTCTGGTCCCAACAGGTCTGAATAATTGAGATTCGATTGTAGCTCGTATTGATTACTGACTTCACCTCGTCAGTACGGAAACAATTATATTTAACAATTACTCACCAAAGACGAGGTGAATATCGTCGAATAATCTGAGACAAAGTCAAGGGGATTATTCGACAATATTCACTGAACCTGAGGCGAATAATTGTTTTTAGTATAATTTCAGAGCTGAGCAACAGAGAAATTTCTAAAATCATAGCATTTACTAACAATTTATTTCAACATTTTATATAAACCACGTGGAGTGGTTTATATAGCGTCATAATTTATAAGGAACCGCTCAACCAATCAGATTGCTGGAAACTCTTTGCTCAGCTCTGAAATTATACTAAAGAAGAGTATAAACTGCAGATGCTGATGTTAGAGTGTTAACCCTTTAACTGCTAAGAGTGACTAGCTTCTAATTTCTCCTTACAATATCACTCCCTGAATCAAACATTAAGGGTAGGAGAATGAAGGAAATGATCACCAACTACGGACTGAAGCTCATGATTATCAAGCAAATTCTCCTTGTAAGCACCTTAGGACATGTATTAGTCTAAGAGTATGGTATGGAGAATATGCATTCTGATATTAGGGTGTAAAGTGTTTAGAATTACTGCATACTTCCAGTCTGACTTACCTAGCATCTTGCTTCTGATGTTTACCAAAGTGTCCTGAAGAAGTTTCTGAGAAACAATCCAAGATATGGGTATCACTTAGCAAAAAGTCCATGGACTCAAGATTTTTGTGTAAATTTTCTTTCTTTCTTTCTTTTAATGTTGCTTAAAAAAATAAGTTTTTACATTAATTTTATAACTTTAAAACATGGCTACAAAATATTGATAATTTTGAAAGTGTTTTACTCTTAAAATATTCCAAGAAACAAGGAAATAATTTGTTTTAAGCATATTTTTAAACAAAAATTGTTTATGAAAAAAATGTCAGATAACCAGTAAATAAGCCTAATTATCTAAACATTGATTTTCAAAGTCTTGGATAGCTCATCTGTAAACAAACGTGAGTAAAGTTATTTATCATTTAAGGACATTACATGATTTTCAGAGGAAATTATTCAGTTACCTGCACAACTTCAACAAACTCTTGATATCTCTGTTTCAGCTGCTCTTCAAAGTACCACAGAATGAGACGTTTATCCCGTTCATCCCAGCCGCCACCCTTGTGGACAATCTCAACTAATGACAACAGTGGATGCTGCACAGTAGAAATATATAATCATCATGCGTGACCTCTCATGCGAAAACACACATTCTGCATTGTACATTTACCCAGTGAAACAGGCCAAAAATGCAGCCATTAAAAGGTTGCAAGACAGGTTCCTAAGCCATTTACATGTCTGTGGCTATTATAATAAAACAATATTTTTTTGTGTTCATGGGCATATGCATGCTTTGGGCCTGACTCAGAGTCCTGTTAGTCCAAGCTGTAAAGCTAACTTAAAGATAACTGATAAGGAACCTAACAAGTGAACAATTTTCACTTGAGATTAAAAGTAAACTGTAAAATGATATTTATGCTTAACATAATATTTGTAGTTGTGAACTGGTTCATGTGGTAACTGCAATCATTTAGCCTTAATCTTTGTCAAACTGTTAACAAACCTGAGAAAATTTCCTAAGCTTGCGATTATTTGGCAACAAAAGGGTCATCCAAAGTTCTTTCAACATGTCTGTGATTAAAAAAAAAACATACAAAAAAAATCATCATAATGCTTAGAATTAGTGTCAGTAGTAATTTTAAAATCAATCAATGTCACATACACTTATTTAGGGGTATGAATGAAAGCCAGAACTTCTTGATGGCAAATTGTATAATAGGCACAACAACATACAAGTCATGTAATTAGAAATATTCAGAGAAAAAAAGTTTCCAGGTTCTACATATTCTACAAAATGCATGACTGCGCAACTCACCTACAGCTATAATACTCTCTCTTCTGCCCTTCTTTTTAGCCATGCCAATTAATATATCTAGAGTTTTTAGGCAATGTACAGCAGATTCCTGTGAAATAAGTCAGTGGCCATAAGAATTAAATGAAAGGAAAAACAAACCAACAAATTTACATCTTTCTTACTCACAAGACATTAACAGGAGCGGCATACAAGGTGGGATGAAAAAGTTTCAAAGCATAAAGCTAGTTACAGGAACAACGCCACTGCCTTTCTGCAGATTAATTAGCTAGACTAAAAGTTCATTTTTTTTCTTAATTCTAAATTTTTCAAACAGACTAATAGCATGGGCATTTAAAATTGAATTTAAAGAAAAACTTTGAAGTGACATAACGAACAAGTTTGGACATTTTTTTTTTTTACTAACCTGGACTTGAACAGTAAGTGCAGCAACTTTGTCATTCAATGTTCCAGAGCTTACTACAGATTTTAACCATTGGGAATCTGATGACTTCTCTTTTGCTTTCACTGCAAAGCATATTAAGAAGTAAATACAGGAATACCTAGACAGGCCAAAAAGTTTGACGAGCAAAGCTACCCCCTTAGGTTTGGTCCTAAATGCCTGAAGTGCTCTACAGTTACAGAATTTTTAGGAAAACTGATTGAAGTATCTATCATTATTAAAAGCTGGATCATTGGATAATGCAATTCAAGACTTTTTATTGGCTTAGCCATTATGGTATATGAGCCAATATACCATAATCTACAAATATGGTAAGCGTACGCGTCAGCTTAAAATCAAAAGGGAGCTAAAAAATCCAGTTTCTACTTACAAAATAATAATTTCTTGGGGGTGTTTTTAATAAAACAATTATTCCACTCGCGCTTGTTGGATATGAGATGATTATAGCCAACTCGGCGCTACACACCTCGTTGGCTATCTATCATCTCATATCTAACGTGTGCTCATGGTATAATTGTTAATTGTTTAACAGTTTATGATAAGCTGAAATATAGCAGTTTGATTGGTTCTTATTTATTATCTATTGGAGAACAGATGCATACTTTAGATGATGTTGCCATTAACAACATTTTGCCTCTTTATCATATAAAACAAATAGCATCTATGTTGCCATGGGTCTCAGGGCTTGACACTAATGGTAGCCCACTAGTCGCAGACTGGTAGAAATTCAGTTTTGGTTATTGGTTTTCAAGTTCCACTGAGATTGTCATAATATCTAAGAAGTCACTATCCACTTGGCTAGTAAGTTGAAAAGTTAGTCTTGAGACCTGGGTCCGCACAGTCATTGGTCACAGAAGAAATCATTTCCTAATAGGAACATCAGTGACTTTTACAGCTATCCTGTGGTGATCTTGCCCCATTCTGACATTATCAATGATCTTCTGTATTGCTGAACAAGTTTTTGGTAACATGTAAATGTACTGGATCATAACATTTGGAGTGTGGTTTGCTATTTTAATGATGCCTCCCTCAGGCAAGGAGTCATCTCCTGATTACACAACTTGACTCAATGGAATACCTACTGTACAGCTGACTGACTCACTTTTATCATAGATGCCAACCTCCTGTTCAAAAAGGTCAGCTGCTTCCTTAGAAAGGCGCATAACATCGTCTGCACTACCAGAGGGGGAAGAGGTATTATCTTCAACAACCTACAGAGTAGAACACGAAAGAAGGAATTACAACTAATAATACATTTATTTATTAACTTAGTTAATTCTTTGATTCTAAAAAGTGATTGACATGTAACTTCTCTCAATGATGCTCATACCTTACCTGGCAAATAGGTAAAAAGAATACCCAAACTCATCAGGAAAAAGTTATAATCTCAACCTAACACCAAATTCTCCTATTAACTAGATCACAAAGAAATGTGTAGCAGTTAGAGTGGAGAATTGACAATCAAATCTTGGGAGTTCTGGGTTAGTAATTATTATTGATTTTAAGGCAAATATTGATCAAAACAGCATCAATTTAGGTTAATTAATTCATATTATTATCATTTTCTAGATAAATAACCATAGCTGTTGTAAAAATAAAAAAACACAGGAAAGTACACATCCCCCCAGTTTGAAGTGATCTTAATAAAAAGAACTTCTATAGGAAAATTCATAACTTGACAAGGGAATTCTGCATTAAATTACACACAAAAATTGATATTGCACGAATCACAAAGTGATGAAAGTGAGATCAGCTTTAAAGTGCAACTTTGATGCGGAATTTACAAGTCAAGTAGTGGATTTTCCTTGAATCGCATAACTGAAGAAAAAATAATAAGAAAGAAAAAAGAAAACAGCATTACTTATGGTTATCAAGTATACATAGATGCAAAATAATATCGATTAGCCTCATCTTCAACTCGCAGTTCCACGCTAATACCTCACTTTGTTAACTGATCAGAATTCGAGATTTTATTCAATGATGCAATTCTATACCGTATCTTAACCTAAGACTTAAAGAAGCATTTATGAACTATTTATCAAATATAGATGTAGAGTCTATGCCGCAGTGTTTCTTTTCAGTTATAGATCATAGATAATGTCAAATGTGGTAGGAACAAAAAAGTGGCACACAAGCCACACAAATCTTGAGAGTAGAACTACATGTACACAATGATGAAGTCACTGTTAGAAATGATATTTAATCATCCTGATGATTATACCCAAAAATCAGAAAAAGTGTTGTTTCTATTTCCTTATTAACTTATAATAAACACCCACCTGTTCTCTTGATTGGTTAATACAGTGACAAACTCTTAAAAGTTGATTCAATCCTTATAAATTACTTACGAAATCATACCACAGGCCACCAGATTGAATGAGAAGTTTCTGCCTTGGACCTCCCTTCCTTTCGGGCAAAACTTGGGGGACCTGTGCTGTCACAGTTGATCCTGTAGATTTGGATAAATTTGTGACTTCTGATTCCTTCCTTTTATTTTTCTTCTCTTTCTTTGCATCTTTTCCTTCTACATCCTTCTGGAGACTTTCTCCAGATTTTAAGCCAGTATCTGCAGTTTCGTCTTGAAGAATATCAAGTTCACTACTGGATAACAACCAATGAAAGCAATTTAAATCAAACTCCGTAATAATAATTATAGGACTTAATTGACATCTTATTTACTTGCCAACCTTAGTTGGCATCTAAATTTCTTATCTACAAAATCACTTCACTTCATTGTTACAATGGTTAACTAGTATGCTAAGAAAAATGAGGGCTCGACACTAACTTTTCAACTTACTGCCCAAGTGGCTGGTGACATCTTAGACGTTACAACAATTTCAGTTTGTTTACAAGCCAAACTGGCAAGCAGAAATCGAAAACCACTAGCCAAAACTGAATTTCTACGAGTCTGTGGCGAGTTGGTTACCACCAGTGTCGAGCCCTGAAAATATTCCAGTAATTGATTGTTCTACCTCAACATCGACCACTCAAGGCTGCTATTACTTTACGTGTGAGAGTATACTGAGTTTGGTCTTCACTGCATGTTAATGAACACTCACTCAAGTTTTTCGCCTTTGAAGGTGACTTTGTCCAAGCCCAGCTCCCTGATGAGTGACATTATCTTAAGAAATGAAAAAATAAAGGCTTTGTGTGAAAAAATAATAAAAAAATTAGCGTATTAAAAGCTTACCCTCTGAGCGCAGAAGTTTTATTCATTTAATCAACGCTAACGTCGTCGTTTTCATTCACCGGGCATGAAAATTGCAATACCTCTTTTTCTTCCACAATCCCTGACGTCTCCTCGTCAGCATAAAAGTCATCTGATATATCAACATCTTTCAACATCTCAAAGTCGTCCTGCCACGAAATTGATTTTAAGTTCATTCATCTTTTGAAGCATGCCAAAGTAATTCCTATCTACAAATCGGGAGACGAAACTGATCCATGTAATTACCACCCAATTTCCCTCCTTTCTGTCTTCAATCGATTATTTGAGAAATTGATGGCTAAACATCTTAAATCACATTGCGAAAAAAATGGTATCTTTTTTACTTCTCGATATGGATTTAGAGACAAGTGTTCAACCCAACATGCAATTTTAGATATCTTAAGCAAAATTCAAACTAATATTGATGCAAAGTTATTCTCTTGTGGTATTTTTATTTACCTAAAAAAGGCATTTGATACGGTGGATCACTCAATCTTACTGCACAAATTATATCATTATGGAGTCAGAGGAATAATTAATAACTGGTTCTCTTCGTACTTGTTGAACAGGAACCAGTCGACTCAAATTGGTTCAACCGTATCGAATATAGAAGAGATAGTTTGTGGTGTCCCTCAAGGGTCTGTACTTGGCCCCCTTCTCTTTTTGATTTATGTTAATGACATTTACCGTTGCTCCCAGATTTTTTAGTTTTACCTATTTGCTGACGATACTAACTTGCTTTATTCAAACAAAGATCTTAAGGATCTTGAAAAAGTTGTTAATGATGAACTCGCAAAAGTGGGTGACTGGTTGGACGCAAACAAACTTTCTCTTAACACTAGTAAATCTAACTTTGTTATTTTCCATCCTTACCAACGCAAATTGGACTACATAGTTCACTTGAAAATTTATAATAATGATCTTAAAAAAAGTGTATCTCTAGAACAAAAAACTTTTGTGAAATATCTAGGAATTCTGATAGATAATAACCTCTCTTGGAAGTATCATATTGATTATATCTCATCTAAAGTTAGTAAAGGAATTGGTATAATTGCCAGGTTAAGACATCTTGTCCCATTTGCCACACTTCTTAACATCTACCGCTCCTTAATTGAACCCTATATCTCTTATGGTCTTATTGCCTGGGGACAAGCTGCTAACACTCATTTAAATAAGGTTCTCATTTTACAAAAACGTGCTCTACGACTAATGTATTTTTCGGATAGCAAAACTCATAGTGCCCCACTATTTGTTAACTCCAGAATCTTACCAATAACTATGCTCTATTCTCATTTGGTTTCCTCTTTGATGCATGACATTGATAATCACCGTGCCCCGTCTAATATTTCTATGCTCTTTCTCCACTCCGAGCAGGTTCATCACCATTTCACAAGATTCTCAGCAATGGCTAATCTATACGTTAAAGCGTCTAGAACTAACCAACTTTTATTTTCTTTTGCTAGAATAGGTGTAAGATTGTGGAATAGCATCCCAAAAGAACTTCGTATTAAAAACAGAACCCCGTTTAAGCATGAACTTAAAAATCGCCTGTTAAAACTTTTGGAAAATGAGGAGATGAATGTTGATATACGCTGCTCAGAAATTTGTAAATATCTCTTGATAAAGTAACTCTTCGTTTAAGTCTTGTTTCAATTGTATTATATATCTTGATAACTTTGCAATTGATTATTTAATTATTCAACGGACTTAATTTTATTTTATTTTATTTAACAATTGTATTTTTATTTAATGATTATCTTTGTTTAATTGTATCGGTATGTGATCATTAGCAGAGACAGCACTTGTTTTAGAAGGGTGGCCCGCCTAGAATAGCTTGCTAATTGCGGGTCACCTAGGACTGTGATAATATTGTATTGCTAACAAATAAATAAATTGAATTGAATTGAATTGAATTCATTCATCAAAAAAAAAACGCACCATGAAATCTTTGCAAAATTGGGTACAAATAAACGCAAAAGATTTGATTCAAGTAAGAAAAAAGATATAAAAAAATGCAACCAACCTTGTCTCCACCGACGGCAAGAACATCTTCTAGTGAAAAACCATGAGAATCTTTCGGCTTTCTTTTCTTTTTTCTCTTCGCATTTTTAGCCACTTTGTCCGCCATCTTGGAAAGTTGCACGTGTGTTGATCTAATTGTTATGTACGCTGTCACAAAGCGTAACTCAACACTATGTCATATAAATAGAATTGAAAAGTACCTTGAGGGATTTCATGTCAACATGGCGGACCTTTCGGACAGCGAGGTAATAAGTGTCTCTGCGTATTTCAAAGACCTGCATGAGTGGAGTTATCGATGTGAAGGAGCCTGGACTTTGGTTGTGTCACTTCGAAAGTTGAAAGCTGTCTTGCGTTTGCGAAAGCGCTTTCGGCGCTATGGTAATAAATCAGTTCCCAAATCAGATCAAGATGGTAAATGCGTGCGAGAGACCTTACAAAACCTTGAATTCGCCAAGCGCGTTATGCTGCCGCTGATGGGAAAGGAATATGTGCGCGTGGGAAAAGTGATTTCTGTTCCCGAAGTTTTTATAGCATCGATGAACGAAATATGCTGGGGCTTGCGTCCCGATCACAGACTCCAAAAAGAGATTGATGAAAGTTGTTTATGGGGTGTAGTCATGCCAGATTTCTGCTTTCTTCCCGCTGGTGGAATACCCTCTTTAGAGAGAGGGAAAGAAACGAACCATTCAACCTTCTCAGTGGAATTAAAGCCAAAGTGTGGTTTCCTTCCCTCGTCAAAGTACATTGATCCCAGTAGAGTAACAAAGTTTACTACCTGCCAGTATTGTATGCTTCAGAAATCGAAAGTCAAAGAAGGAAAATACAAAAGAGAAAGTAATTATTGTCCTTTGGATTTATTCTCGAGGGATAGGGGGAGAGTTATGTACGCCTTTGAGTGTCTGGTGTCTAATCCACAAAATAACCTTCGTGTCTTTTGTGACGGCGTTACGATATTCACAGATGAAATAGTCCAGGGATGTATTCAAGAAGAAAGTGTGTGTTGTGCTGAGTGGTGTCTCGAGACGGCGCTACAAAAGGCAAATTTTTTAATGGACCTAACAACGGCAGATACATTGGGTGTAAACTCTACAAAAGAGTGCCATGATCTGACCAATTGTGTGACAACCGAGATAAAAGATTGCGTGACAACCAGGATAAAAGATTTTGTGACAACAAAGGGTAGCAAAATGGAAGATAGTGAGACAAAAGAGAAGGGTCAGCATACCTTGACAGCAGATGAAAAAGAGGGAGAAAACATTACTACACATGTACATGAATGCGGCAATGTTGGTCCCTCTTCAAGAAAATTTCTGGAAATTTTGTTGAAAATTTTCATACATGACTCAAGCAGAAGCCAGCCCAAGCCAAGCAATATGATTAACTCCCCAAACACTTCCATGTGTAGAAGGAGTAAGTTTTCTGAGTCAGAGTTCAATATTCAAAGTAGTCCTGACCATCGGTTGTTCGGGAATGGAGGAGTCCTACAAAACCTTTTGTCAGTGCAGAAATTAGATGACTTAGATGTGGAGGGAATTTACCCCCTGTACAAGAGAGTGCTAAATTACCTTCAATCCAACCCAGGACTTAGAGAAAGTCTTGGTGTGGATGGTCCTTTCACTGTGCCTTTATGGCAAAGGGTTGCCTCTTCTCTTCATAGTAACATCTTGGATACTATTTCATCAGAACCTTCATCTACAGATCTAAACTCGAATCTCAATGACAGACAGAACCTAAATGATGCACTACTGAAGATCTGTCAGTTTGCTGTTGCCTCCACTGCAAAGGATTGCTCTGTGATGGTATCTTTTCAGAGGGCATCAAAGAAAGAAGCTTCTCTACCAGCCATTGAAATTACTTGTGGTGATTTTTATCATTACAACATTGATCTAGTTGATTTGGATCCCAAGGAATTTGATCGAGTCTTGAAATACTACAACGACAGCAGAAAAACTGTGGAGGTTTTCCTCAATCATTAATTGAAAATATCTTCTTCACCATCGTAATCAGTATCGTTATCATGATCTTGAGTATCATTTCCATTACTGTTACTACCAGCTGTTTGGGTTGAGTGACACCTGCACTGTGTTCCACTACAGGTAAGGTAGTGGTCAAAATCCCCTTTAACCCCTTCCAAGCATTCAATTGTCAAAATGGAGCAGAATAGTAAACCCTGCAATACATTGGAGTAACAGCAGAGTGAAAAAGTGCAGGAGGTTCGAGTGGACCCAACCCTAAACCTCCCTTGCCATTTACCATTGCTGTTTATTTTACCTAGTGAATGTCTGGAATTTCTTTTTCTGTATTCCATATCATGCACATTAAAAGAAATAATCACATTGATAAAATAATATATAAATAAACCAGGCCATCAAAAAATGTTTCAATTATCTATATTTATTATACTTTTCCAAAAAAATCATACATCCATGGAAAATAAATTAATGCAGCACATGCATTTCAAATTATTTCTTGTGGTACATGGTGATAATTACACATCCTTTTGCCAAGCAATGCAAAACTACAACTAACAAGAACGCAACTGCAACAGCCAATTAGAGACAACTACTGACATGTTCAGTAAACCAATCAGAATTTGAAGAAAAAGGCTCCTGACATGAGAAAGTGCTCGACAACACTTTCCTCAAAAAGAAAAAAAAAGATGAAAAAGAATTTCCTTAACATATTGTTGATCAGTATTCCAGCAAATCAATAGAAATAAATGTTACCACAAAATGTGTTTGACAATTTATGCAAAATAAAAGTTTAAATACTTCTACGTGAATTATGCTGTCTTGACATGCTTACCATTCTGGGAAATCTTAGTAATAATTATTATGAATTCTATTGTTGTTGATGTTGATTTTTGTTTTTTTGTTTGTGACAATGATAATGACACTGACAATTATACAAGCTAATTAATGGTGACCTCTCACGCGAAAACGTACACTAACGGCTATCCGTTCGAACGGCAAAACGCACGGCTAGTGAACGGATGACAAACGGATGGCCAAGGCGATTGAAACGGCTAACATGAACGGCTGAACGGCCGAAGAAAAATTTTGAACGGCTCAAAGTGAACGGCTGAACGGCTGAAAAAAATTTTTGAACGGTCCAAAGTGAACGGCTGAACGGCTGTGGAAAATTTTTGAACGGTTCAAAGTGAACGGCTGAACGGCTGTGGAAAATTTTTGAACGGCTCACGGCTCACGGTAAACGGCTGAGGAAAAGTTTTGAACGGCTGACAGTGAAAGACTGAACGGTTGTAGAAAAATTTTGAACGGCTGACGGTGAACGGCCGAACGGCTGTAGCAAATTTTTGAACGGTTGAACGATTAAAGATGATAACCATTTTAAATCAACGACCAGATTACTTTGACACAGAGCAAAGAAAACAAACATCATTCAATTTTCAGCTGAATATCGACTTTGTGGTTGCGTTTCCGACATTAACTCAGAACCTGTTTTTTAAAGTTCAAAATCAAACATTCCTGTGCAGATTTCTCGTTAAATATGTACGAGTAACAAAGATACAGAGAAGTAAGGTTATTTTAGGTGGACGAAACCATCTCTTTGCGTAAGAACGAGCGGTGTCCACACTTGTCAAAGCATAACATTCGCCACAAGCGAAATTTGCATAACGCACTGTGGTGTTTTATATTTTGCAAAAGGTAACGCAACGTTCAGTTCAGCCAATCAATGCGAATATGCGCTTCCATTAACGTGAAATCGGTCGTTTTAAGACTGAAATAAAGAGAAGAAAGCGACCCGCAACAGTTACAACACTGAACCTGAAGAACTGATGTACGATCGAATCAACGCGCGCGGCACAAGCTAAAACACTCAAGATGATGTAACGATCGATACAGTTAAAAAAAAATTGCTATAAACTTCCAGGAACAGATTGCTCATTTCAGTTGACGGCTGAAATTTCCGATAAGGAAACAACATTCCAGGACACCCACATCTACAAAGTCGAATGATTCGAAAAAGACACAGTCCTTGATGTGTGTACTCATTTTAAACAGCATTTCGGAATACGCACGTTAGTTCCTGTCACCCGCAAGGTGTTAAAAAAAATCTTATTTAAAGGGAGGCCCTCAGACCTCTCAGAACAAACTCTTCTCAAAAAATATTACAAGAGAAAATTGCAAACTTCAAAGCACGTCTGCTATAGAACTTGTTTATGCGGCTAAGCATTTTTCTGAACTGATGAACAACAGTTGAGGATTTTTCTCAACGGACGACCGAAACCCCAGCCGTGCGAACTGCTGAATTTTAATTACTTTTCCCAAGGGGTAACCGGCTGAACCAATAATTATTAGTTTTTTGGAACGGATAACACCAGCAGTACGAACGGATGCAAATTTTTTTGAACGGAGAACACAAGCCGTGCGAACGGATGCAAGTTTTTTTTGAACGGATAACCCAAGCCGTGCGAACGGATACTATATTTTTTTGAACGGATGACCCAAGCCGTGCGAACGGATGCTAATTTTTTTGAACGGATAACACAAGCCGTGCGAACGGATGCAAGTTTTTTTTGAACGGATAACCCAAGCCGCGGGAACGGATGCAAATTTTTTTGAACGGATAACACAAGCCGTGCGAACGGATGCAAGTTTTTTTTGAACGGATAACCCTGGCCGTGCGAACGGATGCAAATTTTTTTGAACGGCTGGTGAACGGCAAGTGAACGGCAAAACGCCTTCGAACGGATAGCCGTTAGTGTACGTTTTCGCGTGAGAGGTCAATTATGGTATTCAAGGGGTGTGATTTTCTTTATTTGCTCACTACACAAAGAAAAAACTAACAAACCTCACTGTTGGTTAGGGAACATTCCCTCTTGTGCTGAGATTTTTCGTTTGATGAAATCAATATGAAAATTAATTTGGTTAGTAAGCTACATTTTTGTATCACTCACCAAAAATATTTTTTCTTTAAAGGAGATTTTAATCATTTTAAATTACTATTAAGAATGAGTAGAATTATTTTTTAATGCAAGGTAGTAACATTATAGTCACATTTAATACTTCTTACAACAGCTTTTGATTCAAACTCAAAATTCGATTGCTTGCAAATTAACCTCATCAGCCAACCAGTACAAAGAAAAAAATAAAGCAAATGGCAAAAAAGAAGTAAACGAAAACCCAATTGATGGGCCTTGAGCACTGGAACTGGCAAATGACCTCTCAAACAAGTGAAAACATAGAATAATGTAGACATACAAATCATGCTATACAACTCAATAAGATTGATTGGAAGGTAACCAATAATGTTGGATAACTGCTACTTAAGAAAAAAAAATTGAAATTAAAGCAATTTTAACCGTCCTAAGGGTAGTCTTCCCTGAACAGTATAAAGATGGCACCTGAGCAAGAAAAGCTTAACAAAACCCAATTATTCCACTATGAGATAATTCCAATTACTTCAGTTAAATCTTTTCATGATTTCAATTTGCCTAAGTTTTTATTTGTCCTAAGTATTTTCTACAAATACACTTGAACATTTTGAAAAGAGGCTAAGTCAAACAGTTTTGTTCATCACTAGCTTTAGTGTCCCAATAACAGTCTAATTAGCAAAATCACTGGCAATACCATCGACACTTTAACACAAAAGCAGATAAAATTGAAAAAACCGGGTTGATTTTTTCCAAACTAGCCCACAGACAATTCAAGTAACCTTTTCAGATGTAACCCACCCAATGCTTATTTGTGGCTCTCTTGAATCTCAGTTGGGCTCTTCATACTTTTAGACCACTATTGTCACATTTAACCTAGTTCTTTTAAGTGTCAGTTGTCTAATGCAGTAAACTAAATCTTAAGAATGCCTGGCCTACTAAAAAGACCTATTACTCCCCTAGTAGTTACTAATCATTATGTGTTTTTTGAGTTACATCTAACTTAAACTGCAGCAAATAGCTTGACAATTTTACCCCGGCTTAAACCTATAAATGTTTGAAATTTGTAGACTTAAGGGAAGAAACACCTATATATACATGAGAATCACTAAATTTACAACATGTAGCACTAAACATAAACCATTTTAAGAGTCAGGCTCAGGAATACTTTGCAAAATCCTTGCTGAAGAGCCGCTTCCTTTCTATTGGCCAAATGGTAGCTTATTTTCCCCTGACAGTCTTGACTTCGCTTGTACTTAGAGGTTTCACACCCCAAATTTCATCGGCGTACTGCTTGATGGTCCTGTCACTTGAAAACTTGCCAGAAGACGCAACATTCATGATTGCCATGCTGTGCCAGTGGTCAGAATCCTGTGAAGGCAAGTACAACAAATCATGCTCTTTTACTGGTCTACATCCGGTGCTGAATTCACGTCATAGCCACAATAATCGTAGAGGAAAGGGTATCCAGTCTTTTCATATCGTACTCAGCCGAATTGTAACCAAATTCAGACGATTTTTACCCAGTTTATGTCAGTTCGTTCCCTACTTGCTGGTCGAATCGTATCCATTTTCAGACGATCAAAACACAAGATATCCCTAAATACTTCCCGCATGAGTCTATGAGCAGATGTCATTGTTGCGCAATAGTCCATTTTCTTAACAAACAACTGCCTCTTCCTTGATTGTTTGAGTTTTAAGCCTCAATTGAGATGTCATGGACGTAAGTAAAATGTGGGCATTAAGTAAAGCATGTTCCTAAATAAAAACACTCACAGATCTGAATCTTACCTGGAATACTTCGCTGACCCGTTCTTGACATTTCACGTATGCATCAAAATCTCCCATCAGAAGGAATCTGCCACACAGACAGAGGGAGAAAAATCAATAAAGAAGTAATGTGTACTTTTTCACTGAGGGAGTAGCAGCCTCCTTATTCATGAAGTAAAAGCAGAGAAGTTAGGTTTCAAGCGATACATATGATGTATGTGCCAGGGAAGTGGACTAAGAGTGGTCCCTGCTTTTCAGCGAAGTCCGTCGCGAAGTTAGCGCGCCGCATACAACTCTGGGATTATAGAGCGCTCTCGTCAATAATTAGCTCTTATTAACCAAGCGGGAGGTCTATATGGAAGAATCTTGACTGAGGTCGCCAGTACTGACCGAATGTAGTCTGTACCAGCGACCGAGGTCAAGATTCTCCAATACAGACCGACCTAGCTCAGTTAATAACATGTTTATTATATGGCTGTCTTATATGCCAATTTTTTATATTCTTTGCACTTTTTTTTCTAGACCGGTCTAGATGCTGGTCTACATGGGAAAATCTAGACCACTTTCAATATTGATTTTAACCAATCAAATTCGTGACTTCGGTAGCTCCCAGTCCTTGTGAGACACAGCCATATAGTAAATAATAATAATAATAATAATAATTTAATATTTATATTGCGCAAATTAACATGTGGATATGATCAAATGCGCATCACAACACTTTTCGGGGGATTTTGGCTGGACTGCATCAGCAGTGTACAAACAATCAAAGGAAACTTAATTGAAGATGCCTCCTCCCTCCAATTCTCAGTAAACAGGCCAGACCACATCACAGTAATCTCGTGAGTGGGTTCTTTAATGTCCCCTGCCTAACCAAATTAACTAATTAATAGATGCAGAAGACGGGACCTAAGGTTTATTCATCCTTATCCGAGAAGACTGGAATGTCTATCCATTTCTTATTACAGAAAGGTAGCGAATTCTCCTCAGTTATTTAAGACCCTGAGTGTTGATCCGGCTGGGGCTCCAACCATCGACCTCGACCTCCTGCACAACAGTCCAGCCCTCTAACCAACTGAGCTAACCCGGAGGTTATACATATACATATATATATATATATATATATTTTTTTTTTTTTTTAACCTAATTATTTTCTTACTCACACTTCGTCGAAAAGCAGGAAAATGTGTTATCAGGGAAACGATAACCAACCGTTACAAACGTGTTTACCTATCATGATGCAGGAGAGAATTGACAATATCCTGGAATGCACCAGGTTCCGTTGGTGAAAAGTGGTTATCTCTGATCTGATTGATGGCTTTCCTGAGTTCAGTGTTGTTGTCGTAGTAATCCATCGGCTTGTAGCTACGAAAGAATTAATATGATATCAATTAAAAGCACTGCTTAGTGATCTCCTCATAGTTATATTGTGATTGAATATTTCTGAAGTAATAAATAGCGCACTGAAGTCAATCCTGAAGGTCCTCTTGTCCGAAACAAAAAAGAACAGCCGGTTTTTGAATAGGGATAAAAGTCGAGAAGCAATTGTTCAAAACAAAACTTGCTATTGTAGTGACATGCTGAAGAACTGCAAAGAGTTAAGGGAAATTTAAATCCCGGAAAATTTTCCTTGACGAGTGCACTAGCACAGAAAACTTTCCAGTTTAACACTAGCATAACAGAGAACCAAAAAAAAGAAACGAAAATGAAACGCAGTGAGAGCTCTGTGACGATCCATCAACGATGTTAGGACTTATCCTAATTGCTAGAGCGGAATTTGGTCCTACTTTACACAGTTTCCTAATTAATACTGCTTTAGACCTAAATTGACGCTTAGCGTGCGTATATCAAGTTATGGATACACGCGGAAAGTTTTGAGAACACGAGAGAAGCGTGAGGGTTGTTCGAAGCACAACCGACCCGAGGCACAACCGGGAACCATTGTATCTTCTTGTTAATTCTAACGCTCACCCTTTTGCTCTCAAGGAATTGACTTCATCAACAGTCATTCCAAAAATGAAGATGTTTTCATTGCCCATCTCCTCCCTCATCTCCACATTGGCCCCATCAAGTGTACCAATGGTCAGCGCACCATTCATCTTCAACATGATAAACAGGAACACTTGAATCACTAATTCACAATCATTTTGAACTTAAAATTTTCATGAACAGGAAGGTGACAACGTTTAAAGAATCATTTAAAATCAAGTAATCAAATTAACAGCACAGAAAACAAAGGAAGCCTGTCCAGTAAAGTAAACAGAGACCAACACTTGAAAGACTCGAATTAGTGTGCGAATAGATTCTCATCAATAGCAAGTTGACCAAGGCGCTTTTTGATCACAGGAATATTTGAGGCCTTGAAGAACACAAGTCGGGGAGAGGTCTAGTGTCAGATCCCTGGCAAGCTTCTCCCCGGCTTGTCTTATAGCCAGATTCGAAAAGGCACTGCTTGTCAACATTTCAGCGCAAGTGAAATCCGTGTTTAAGATGGGAAGGTTGGGCATGGTATTACCGAGTATATATGACAGCTTTACTTTATTCTTATTGGCTCTATTTTCTATGGCACGATAGAAAAAGAAGTATTACACACCATGAATTTCATGTTTCCTGTTCCAGATGCTTCAGTCCCCGCCAAGGATATCTACAGCAAAATGTAAATACAATACGATTCTTAACATCCACAAATCCATCCTGGCGCACCAGGATAGAAGGTCCAAAGTACAAAGCCAAACTTAGCACTTTCTATCATGGTGTCGTCAGTCGTTATCATATCAGACACGCAGAGGTAGAAAAACAACATAGATCAAGACGTACGCCAATAACAACTGACACGTGACAATTCGAACTCCTTGAGAAATCGCACTGTTTCTTGAGAGATCTGTGATACAATTTACATAATAATGCCAGGGCGCAACAGTTCGTATTGCGCTGAAACGTTCAATCACACTTTGCAACGCACGCAAGTTGCGACCAATTTAAAGCTCATTACAGTACGTATTCTGCTTGGAAACTCTTGGTGCTATTGCTCACTCTCCTACTTGAATGCGCAATCAACTGATTAAATGAAACGACCTAAGAATGAACTAAAAGCATCAATAAAAGTTATGTGAATCTACCTGTTCAGAAAGGTCGGCTGCTGGGATAACTGAGCAACGATGTCAAGGAATTAAGCTACAAAGACCACAATATTTTTAACATGCACTGAACACGTGCTTGTTCAACTTGATAAAAGAATCTATTTTCTACGCTGAAGTCGGATGTGCAAAAACATACTCAATGGAAAGGTTCTTGTGGTCTCCAAGCCCTTTATCTTGTGGTAATACAAGGCCTCATCTTCAATACGCCAGAAAATCATAAAACGCAAACTTATTGTATAGTATGGCCTCCCATCCAGAAATGTAAAGATGTTCACTAAAAACAGGCCAGTTTTCTAAAACGCTGACCCATCTACCCTAAGCGTTTTGTTTTAATTTATATGTGTACATATTTTTTTTTTTTTAATTTTTAAGCGTGATAATTAGGCAGATAGGTAACTTATAATCTACTTGCTAGAAAGCCCAAATGAAAAGGATACCCTTCTCAGCGAGTGAGACTCGGTAATTTTCAAGAAACACAAGCTTGAGTTTGTCCCCAATGATTGGGTCATTGTTCACCACTACAAAAGTAAGATCACATAAAAGAATTAATTATTGCGTGTCAAGTAACACTCAAGAAAATATGGAGGTTGTCCTTCTTCCCAGCTATATCACAACAGTCAGAAAACTGTTACTGTTATTTAATTGTTTTTCAAGTTAGGTCATCAAGTTAAATGTACTACCTTAACGAGTGTCCTTTTTCTTATGTTAAACATCCATAGGCAGTTTTACACCCGTTAAAAAACAGTAAACAGACGCAAACTAATTGAGGATTAAGTGTGTCGGTTGACAGATATGACTTACTGGCATTGTTACTTTGGTACCTAAAACTTAAAGGAATACATAATGCAATTTACATGAAATGTGCCCACCTTTGGCAATGCTGTTGAACAGTTTTATGATCAGCTTGGCCATGTAGTAACCTGGAGCTGCCTGCCAAAACAAAAAGACAAATTTTTATCAACACAATTACAAAACTTGCATTCCCATTAAACATAATGCACATACTTACCTTTCCTCCAATCATGACAGTGCGTGGAACAAACTCCATGTCTGGATTTGCCTTGAGTCCTGTGAATTACACAATAAACAAAATGACATGCAAACTCCATGTCTGGATTTGCCTTGAGTCCTGTGAATTATACAATAAACAAAATGACATGCAAACTCCATGTCTGGATTTGCCTTGAGTCCTGTGAATTACACAATAAACAAAATGACATGCAAACTCCATGTCTGGATTTGCCTTGAGTCCTGGGAATTACACAATAACCAAAATGACATACAAACTGGTCATACCAAGACCACATTCCCTGGCTGAAAACTTTCTTCATACTATTCAACAACTCTGCAACTTTCCACTGAATAATATTGACGAAGACTCATTTCTACATGTACAGGGATTCAATTTGTGTAGTAAATTAAATTAAAATGCACAGTGATGCCTATGTTAGCCTTTTCCAGTAAAACGGAGCAAAATAGTAAACGGGTCAAAAAAGAAGAGGGGTGAAAAATCCAAGGAGGTTTGGGTGCTGTTGCGCATAGAACATGACGCGATCCTACTCACACCTCCCATGGTTTTTATTCACTCTCCCGCCGTTATCTATCGCACTTTGTTTAACTAACTGAAAGCCTACAATGATAGGCTTTGCTCATCTATCAGTTCCTATCATAAGCTAAAAACAATAATTATCCCAAAAGCCTTTTTTTGAGTAGTTGTAACATGATTCATCACTTACGGTTGTAGAGAATTATAACATGAAGACAGTTCATAAGCTGCCTCTTGTACTCGTGAATCCGTTTCACTTGCACATCAAAAATGGAGCTCACATTCACGTCAATGCCATACTCTTTCTTGATAAAATCTGCAAGCCTGATCTTGTTCTCCTGTAAGTGTACATGGTAACACTAGTATCGTCCTTTAATTCATGAGTTAAAGAACAACTTTTGAATGAAAGAATACATGAATGATTAACAAACGAACGAGCAAACAAGTCACTCCGATGAGGGGCCATCGCACGAAACGTCAGCTTTAAAAACTCTTTCCAATGGCCGATTCACAGTATCTACTCCGTTGATAAAACTAAATTATCTTGCTATAAACCCCACTAACGCAGCACCAAAGCTTGTTTTAAAAACTTACCCCCTTTATTCGAACCAAAGGATGGACGGACGAACAGTTAATCAAACAAAGTAATGAATGAGCAAACGAAAGCACGACAGGACGGATGCATGGACAGGCGGAAAGGTGGACAAACAGAGGAACGAACGCGTGAACACACACACGCACTAATGCACGCACGCACTAATGCATGCACGCACTAATGCACGCACGCACGAACACACGCACGCACACATATAATCCTGGTCCCCATACGGCCAACCTGAGCCCGCCGATAAACCAGAGTAAATGTCTGAAAGACTTTGCTTTGACAAAGTAAAAACAATCGACAATGTTACAAAAAAAAGGAATATGAACCTGTTTGCTCCTCATGACGGCATGTTTGAAGTTTTTGTCATTGACATACTTCTCTAACTTTCTCAGCTGAGATAAATCAGTTATCCATCCTTCACCAATTTTCTACAACAGAATTGAATTACATATAAAATAAGTAACCCATCTAAAAGAAGTGAAAACTACCAGTTTCACCTAGTTTGAAACTTTCCAACTGAATCAATAAAAGTGTAAAAATGCATGTCCACAGAAGTTTAAATTCAAATTGATATAGTTTACCACAACGCCGTCATCCATTTCAAAAGTTATGAAGATGACGGGAAAAGTCCTTTGTCGAAGAAAGGATCAACTAAATAAAAATCGTGGTTAACATTCTATCTGTATTACCTCACAAATTAGGTCTGACAGCCCAGGATTACATAGAACAAGCCAGCGTCTTGGTGTCACTCCATTAGTCTTGTTTTGAAACTTCTCGGGAAACATTTCATAGAAGTCCTTAAACCTACAGCAAATCATTGAAAATAGGATGATCCCTTTAGTTATCAAGTCCAACTGTTAGCAATTTAGTTACTATAAAAAGTAATCTACTTCTTCCTATGATGGAGCGATTTTTTAATTGCGAGTGACTCAAGAAATCCAGGATTGCATTAATTTTACCATACTTCGCTCTGTGATTGGTCCAGAAATCTCGCACCACTCTCTAAACCAAAAGGATGCAAAACATTTGAGTCATGTGATTGTTATTAACTTTGAGTTCTGATTGGCTCTTTAGGATCTTTCCTGCCTTCTGATTGGCTGTTGTGACTTCTTAGGTTTGGTGATACAAACCCTGATTGAATAGCGCCCTAAACAGTTCACAATTACATTATGTGTCAGTGACACTTACACAGAGATTTTAAGAAGTTCAGAATGAAGAGCAGCCACTCCATTGATGGCGTGTGAACCCACAATGCACAGGTGCGACATGTTAATGCGTTTTTCAGGTCCTTCTTCTACTAGGGACATTCGTCGCATTCTTTCCATGTCTCCAGGCCACTTCTCTGATACTTCCTGTGAAAAGATAGCGAAATTACTTGTGCATATTCCAGGCAAATTCATTACCTCACGAGGGAATTCCGTGTTAAATTGCACGTGAAAACCGCTATCGCACGCATACATTTTCAAGTGCAAATTAACACGGAATTCACGATTTGGTTAATGGATTTTCCTTGAATCGCATCATTGAATAAATAGAGGAAAAAAAGAAAACATCTTTGTTATGTACATGTAGATGTGAAACAATATCACTCAGTCTTGTTTTCAACTCACTATTCCACGCTATATACCTCGCTTCGTTAACCAATCAGAATGCGAGACTTTAATCAATTATGCGATTCTAGGTGGTACATATATAAGCCCCACCATGTTGAAGTGGTGGGCAAAAAAGTTTTCCCTCACGAAATCTCTCCGTCCTGCCTAAGAAATAATTAGATACTGGTAATTGTCAAGGGAAGTCTAAGAGGTTATAGGGAAGGTTAACCTTCAATCAACTCCCTCTACAGGATGTACCGGTAACGTTAGCTACTCAGGCTAAAGAATCTAAAATAAAAATCGACGGCAATAAGAATTGACGGAGTGGGCCACTGTGGTCCATAAACAGATCTACCCTATACTTTACCTTACCTTAAGGAACAAAGCATTTATTTCATAAATGATCTGCAGATGGCGGGGCAGAATGTATTCCAACATGTGTACTGGCCATCTCTCTAATGCTTCAGGAAGAACTGTGTGATTGGTATAGCTGAATGTCTTCACACAAATATCCCATGCCTAAAAAAAAAAAAAAAAAACATTAAATGAAACAATATGTGTTGTGGTGTTCCATTTTACCTCACATTAGCCCACAAGCAGGCTCTCATTATGACTGCTTTGACAAGAGTGTTTCTAATTTGTCTGTGGAAAAAGTATTCATGCGGCCTTGAGCAATACAAACCATTTGCAAGCTAATATCAAAAAACTGCCACAGGAGGAAAACTGTACCTCCGACAGCAGGAAGTACAAGGGCCTGCTAAACTGCAGGCTAACCTCGCACCCACCAAATGAATTAATTTCAGTCAAAACAAAACCCATTCCTTTAAGTCAATGTATTAAAGATATAAATTTGCAGCTCTGTTCCTTTCAATGAATCATATTTCTTGATCACAGCAGGTGAACTGATTAAAATGTGCTAATCTTTGGGATAAAAAGGCTTTTCACGTACTTCAGTCAGCAATACTCTGCATTTCACAACTTCTCATACATCCTTAGAAAACTCTTTTACATAAAGGACATATCTGCATGAAGTGACTCATATCAATGCTATCAAGTTTTTCTGAATCATCAAGACATAAAAAAAAGCTGCAATATCTTTGAGTTGAATTTGTTCATAATATTGTTTGTCTGTTTTTTCTTTTTCTTTTTTTTTCTGTACATTTGATTTTCCTGTTGCTGCATTTTACATGTATTGTCTTACTTTGTCCCAGCTAAGTTTCTCAACATCCAGGAAGACCCTCATCAGCTCTGGAATGGCCAGGGAAGGATGAGTGTCATTCAGCTGAATGGCAACCTGACAAACAAAAGAGCAGCTCTGTCAATGATAAGCACCTAATTTCTCCCTACATTAGCATCTCTGAATCAAACATGAAGGTCACAAGAATAAAGAAAATGATCACTGGCTAAAGAAGCTCTTGATTGTAAAACAAATTCTCCTTGTTGGCACCTTAGAAAATGTATGGAGAACAATATGGAGAATATAAATACTGATGTTAGGGTGTAAAGGGCTTATCATCCACTACTTCTTCATACTTCTTTATCATTCCTATGTTAATTACTAATAAAAATTCCAGTACATACATTTTAATTCTCCCCTCAACATTGATCAACACAAATTTAATGATGAAATGTGTAAATTAATGTATCTGATGAAGACTGAAGTCCTCACAACAAAGTAACTAAAACTTTATTCTCAATGTTTCAATCATTCAAACTTGTACAGTTCATTACACCTGGCCACACCTGGCTACAATGTTACCCTTCAACTCCCATGCGTAACCAAGACAGATTAATTCCTTACAAAATCAATACTTAGTTCTTATTAACCAAACGGTAGGTCTATATGGGAGAATCTTGACCGACGTCGCCAGTGCAGACCGAATGCAGTGAGGTCTGTACCAGCGACTGAGGTCAAGATTCTCCCATACAGACCGACCTAGCTCAGTTAATAAGATGTTTATTATATGGCTGTGTCTTATATGCCAAATTTTTATATTCTTTGTACCTTTTCTTTCTGGACCGGTCTAGATGCCGGTCTAGATGGGAAAATCTAGACCGCTTTCAATATTGATTTCAGCCAATCAAATTCATGAATTCGGTAGTTCCCAGTCCTTGTGAGACACAGCCATATAATAAATACCAAGAGATGAGAATAAAGAAAAATATCAATTCAGAGATTACTAGTTGATTACTAGGAGATTACTAATGAGATCTTGGAGTAAAAGAGTTAACACTAAATATATGAGGATTCTTCCACTGGATCAATTCTAAAACTTACTTTATCAGGGAAATCCTCAAACGTTGTTCTGACAGCTTGTCTGGAACCAAATTTTGGGGCTTTGTATCTTCTAACAATGTCAGTGAGTGTAGCAGAAACCATGAAGTACTGTTGCTTCAGGCGCAATTCCTTCCCTTCGAAAAACTGAAAGAAAAGAGAAGACAAATGGATATTGATGTCTAATTTGAACCCTTTAACTGCTAGGAGTGACTGGCTTCTAATTTCTCCCTAAGGTATCACCACTGAATTAAACAAAGAGGACATGAGAATACAGGAATTGATCATGATCACCATAAGGGAGCTCCTGATTGTCGAACAAAATCTCCTTGCCAGTACCACAAGAAATGTAAAGTTGACAGTGTGGAGAAAATGAATACTAATGCTGTGCTCAGAACATCTTACGTTATCATTTGGGTAAAGAACTCTTGAAATGTTCTCTGCAACATTTCGGTCCAGCACTGCCTTAATGTAATCCCCACCATTAACTGCAAAAAAGTTAAATAAATGAATTAATTAAAAAAATAGACATCTTTAAACACAATGCCAACACATTCTATAAATTTGTTTTTAAAAAAAAGTTATTAATCAAAATTGATACATTGCATCTAACATTTTGTTCAAGATGCTAAAAGAATTAATCAGCAGATCAAACACATGTTCAATGGAACCACAAAGATCAAAAGAAGTCACATGCATAATTCTTTCTCTATTAAACACATAAATTCATGTCTGCTGATGGCTACAAAATTAGAGAACTATGCAATTGAGTTTAGGGGTTCTTTATCAAGTTAATTGCAAACATGTATGTTGGCACTGAAAGAGAAAAACAAAGGGAACTTTTTTTTTTCCTGAGACAGTACATATATCATCTTGGCATTGCATAAAGCAAAATTTAATCTCATTATAACATACATATGGCCCAGACACTCCGAGGAAACAAGTCCTGGTAGCACAATGCAAGAACAGGTTCCTGCCATGATTTTATTTATTATTTTTTTTTTTAATTCCCAGGATAATGGAGTCACAAATTCAAACTGGTATGAATCCATGCATATCATCACAGATCCTTGCAGGGCTGTAGCTAATAAATTATGCAGCTGTCTGAAAATTCAAGTGAGGCAGCTCAAAGGTGGTAAAGGATTGTAGGTGTGTAAACTCAGAAGTGCCTGTTGTGCTTTACCATTCTCCAGTCAAAAATCCAGCCAGAAATCACTACTTTTACATCCACTGAATTTCAATGGCAGCCGGCACTTAGCAACATTACCCCATCCTTGTCAATGCAGCAAGACTTGTCACTTACAGTGCCCTGACTTTATTACTTACAGTATGAGAGATCAAAACTCTTTGGAGATTTAGCTGCCCACAGTCTCATGGTGTTACAAGTGTTGTTTCCATAGCCAGGGATGGGTTGATCATAAGGCATGGCATAGACTGTTGTCGTATCAACCCAACGCTGTGTTTTTCCAGTTACATCTGACTCAACTTTTCCATAAAACTGAACAGGAATCATGTACTCTGGTCTGGCCTTTTCCCAAGGACATCCAAATTTCAGCCAGTCATCTGGTAGCTCAATCTATGAAATTATGAGTGATATGACTCATTCAGTAATACTGACAGAGTGAAAATTACATGTAACTTCCTATTGTATATAAATAAAGAAGACAGACATATACTATTGAAAACAAGCCATGAGCAAAACCAATTCCTAACTTTTGACCTCATTTAATTTTCAATTAGTAATTCCCACCAACGTCTGCCATACGATTCTTATTCAAGTAAACAAAGCAATTCAGTTTTATTGCAATGTTTCCTGTACATATTGAGCCAATCTTTTGGATCTTTGGGTTGCTTAGATAAATATAACATTCCTCTCTAATTTGCTGGAAATAAGAAAGCTATAAAAAATTCGTAACCTTAGAAAATAACATTAAATAAATTGAAGGAATTGCTCTTTTTTCAGCTAAAGAAGTACATCATTGAACAAAATGCTTGTTTTAATACCCTTTCACTCTGAGAAGTGATTCACATCTCAACCTCTACCTATGACGCCCATACATTATCCAGCAAAAAGGCTACATGAGAATGTTCAAACTTATCAGGTAGAAGTTGTTTTCTTGATCTACCGGTAACACCGAACTCTCATGACAAATTTACAAGGAAATATGTGGCAGCTAGAGGGGGGAATTCACAGTCAGAACTTAGGAGTTTACCCCTTAATTCCAAGAAGTGATTCACATGTAACTTCTCCTTGCAACATCCATACACTATCCAGCAAACAGTTAATGAGAACAACTACATGTATCAGATACAAGTTGTTATCCTGATCTAACACCAAATTCTCATAACTAATTTACAAGAAAATGTGTAGCAGCTAGAGGAGAGAATTAACAATCAGATCTTAGGAGTTTAAGGGACGTTACATACTAGTAATGAATGTAACCAAAATACAAAGAAGCTATCATCCAGGCAAATGTCCCCAGGATGAATTTGCAATGTTACCACAATTAAAGCTGTATTTGTCTGACTTGCGATGGTAAAACGCGACACCAGCCAAAAGACAAACAACCAAGGAAAAAATACGGAAAACTACAGTGTGCAGCTGTTATATATAAGTCTGGTAAACCCAGATAAAAGAGATATGACTGGAGGAAAAAAATATATGTTTAAGACCTGATTTCCTTGATCGTCAATAGCTTGTTTGAATATTCCGTATTCATATCTGATTCCATAGCCATATGCAGCATAACCTAATGTAGCCAGCGAATCCAAGAAGCATGCTGCCAGTCTTCCAAGACCTCCATTTCCAAGACCAGCATCTTCTTCAACTTCCTCTAGCTCTTCCATCTCAAGGCCAAGCTATATCAAGGAAAAATGAGTCCCTCAAAATTACAAAAATTATACTCTTAACAGCTAATAATTTCACATCAAGGAACATGGTTTGGGTGAGGAAAACTAGATATTTCAAACAGAGTGACAAAAATGACAAATTAACTCTTTAACACCAAAGAGTGACTGAACGTTAATTTCTCCATACAGTATCACCCCTTACTCAAATGTAAAGGCCACAAGAATAAAGGAAATGATCAACAATTTACAAAGTTCCTGATGGTCCAAACAATTCTCCTTGTAAGTAACACAGGAAATGTAGAAAGAACAGAGAGGAGAAAACTCCCCAAAAGTACAGTCCTTACCTGATACATAGCTTCGTCACATTCCCCCTGAATTCCTAGATTGATCATAGTGTTGGTGAGTGCACGGCCCATGTAATACTCCAGTGAAAGATAATATACACGCTGTTAATATAAAAAGAGGGAAAAAAAAACTGAGCTTGGCAGAGCCTGATCAAGAGTAAAAAAGTCAATAGTAATTATAAGAGCCAGTTGGTGCACAACAAGGTTTAGTAATGTTACATCAACCTATAAACTTGTAACTGACCAGGACAGAGTTTCAACACATAATATCAAGCAGGCAAGTGATGAGAATAACAAAAAATATCAAGAAGGTAACAGTGGTTGATCCAATACCAAATTCTCTGAAGTAAAATCAATTATAGGCATTGTATAGCAGACAGTAAGACGAATTACTATTGAGATCTTGGAGAGAGTGAGAGGATCTAACAATTTATAATTACATCCCTGTTGTAGGTCAATTTGTTCTTTAGGTAAATTTTTTTCAAACTAGGTTAATTTGATCTCAACCTAGGTCAGTTGCTGATGTCTGTCTGTCTGTTTTTTTTGGCTGTGTTGAGATGTCTGGAACCTGAAATTATACTAAAACAATTATTCACCTCAAGTTCCAGACATCCCAAGCAAAGAGCATTTTAATTTTAAAATATTTACATTTACATTTATATAGCGCAGACTGCTATGTAGAAATATTCAGTAGTGCTGAACAGTATCGTAAGGTTGATATTTCACTTGCTGCAACTCACAGCACAAACACCCACAATATAAATATTTAAAAAAGAGCTATCTACATGATTGGCCACTGAAAACTAGAAAATAGCTCTCTGTTTTTGTGTTCTTTTCCACTTAGATCATCAAAACAATCTGCTGCCTTTTAAATATGGCTCATGAGAGTTTTCTGAGTATAAAATAAGGAAAATCAAACAAGTCCAACAGCTGATTTACATTTTTTCCTTATTTGAAGCTATTTAAAATTATCATAAAATAAAACTCACTCAGCCATTAACAAAAAAACTCATATCAAAAAGGGGTGGGAAGTACAGGACTCCTTATCAATTAATCTTCAGTAAATGACCAGATATTAAAACGTGTAACAGATGTCTTGGAATGTCAGAAAGTACAAACACTATTTATGCTGTCTTGATCCTAAGCAAACAGAATTTATATTATTTTGGAAACCTATAATGGATGACTTGAGGTTTCCTCCACAATATTGACAGCCTAATCATTGAGGGAAACTATTCAAACTGATCAGTACAAAACAAAGTAATGTGTAAAAATATCTTATATTACCACAAAGAAACACACAAAACAGAGTAAAGTGCCTAAAAAGGAATGTTTAATCGAGCTTAATCGGGTCAACTGTACTTGACCAGTGGATATCAATTTTATGACTTCTAATATTTTATGCAAAATAAAATCATGCTTTCTGTCACGGTTGTGCTCTTGTAACCGCAAATGAATGCACAATTATTTTTGATGATTTATATATTCTTTAAAAAACCCTTCATGCACAAAATAAATTAATATAGGGCAAAATGTTGTTTGGACGAAAGCCTAGAAATCGTAGCCTTGGCCTCAATTCAATAACACATGGGTGGAAAAACAATCCCAGAATTAGTACTTCCCGATTTACATTGTAAAAGGAAATAATTATTGTTTAAAAGCCGGTCGGTTGAACCTTTACTGAGCAAAAGCAGAAAACAATCACGTTTAAACGAAAAAAAATTCCTTTACTGAGAAAACCTCTATCCACACTTCGAAATGGCTTGAATTGCGTTTTTTAAACACATATGTTTGTAAATTTAGTACCGGTCAAAATTAAATGGCCACTACAAAATACTACAGTACCTTGGGATCTTTCTCGTAATAAGCTTGCTGTGTTCGAATCCACTTTCCAACCAATTTATCCTTCACTGTGTGCGCCAAAGAAGCGAAGTAGTCTCGTTTGGTTGCTACATTTCTGTCCTTGACGAGCGAGTAGTGCAAATGGCGATTGAAGGCTTCTTTTAGACTGTTCACACCTTCCACGATCGGGAGTCGTCGAAGAGAGATTTGCCTCTTCCTTTCAGCATCCGTTAACGGTTTCTCCCCCATAGTAAAAGAAACACTGAGTTCTCACCAATAAACAAACAGATCCAACAATCTCCTTTCGATCTACTGAGGCAGCCCTCAAGCTCTTCTTTCTGCTCTGCAAACAGTGAAAACCACTTCGGTTCCAGTCCTTTATGAGTCACTGCACTTCACACTCCACGGAGAAACCCACGCAATCGCACGGAGTAACCCACACAATCACAACCTGTCCTCTACGCAGCGCCTGCGTGAATATATAGATTCACGCATTCGCCACGCAGAGGACAGCTGTCACGCGTGAAGGGGCAAATTACATAAACTTGAGAAAAGAGATTGCTTAAACGGACTCATCGAAATATGTCGTTGGGAAGACTTCATTAATCTACTTCGAACGGTAAATACCTTTTCTTCATGTGGATATTTACTTTTATTCATAAAATGATTACACTTTGAACCTGTAACATTTTCATTTCTGCACTGTTTGAACTCGTCACACCATAATACGTCACAACTTCCTTCCCAGGGTCTCTCCTCTTTGCCCCATAGAGGGACCCTAATGGAATCGGCGCCGACCTCGTCATTAAGGATCTGTCAATATTTATCGCCGGGGGATTGGGAAAGGTATATGGTTCACATGGGGTAACGGGGTGATGGATCAGTCGTTTCCAACGCATCTATAAAGGAGGGACTTGAGACAATCGACTTCCAATTAACTGCTTATGAGGGGATCATATTTTTATTTGTGTACTTATTATATTTATTTATTTCCTACATTTCAACAAATGAGAGTCTAATGAATAATTACAAGAAATAAAAGAAAATGGAGAAAGCCATAATATAGCACGCTAACTAGAAGTTTCAATGTAAAAGTGGGTGCTGGCGTCAGAGCTCGAAGGAAATACTGATAATACGATTTAAAATAAACGGTATAATAGGGGATGGTGTGGCTTTTTAAAAGAGAATTACGATTTTTCCAACTAGTTCACATTTGAAGCGCTTTTGTGAAACAGAACCCCCAAATTTTTTGTCTTGAGTTAAGAAAATAACGTAACAAATGCCAGGACTCTGTTTAATTAAGAGACCCAGGAAACCTTTAGTAGACGTATTTCCAGTGTGTCGTTTATCGTGTCCTTGATTTCTAGCAGAGCGGGACGGCTGTATACAGCTATTGCTCGAAATCGATCGATATTTTTACGTGCATTTTACGTGATGTGATCACAACCACCCCGGATATAAAAAACCGCAATCGACTGCGCATGTCTCCCATCTTACATCCGACAAGTTTTGGCTTTTTCTCGCTATTGTAAAGAGTAGGCTACTGTCTCGCTAGGGCTGCCACCAGTTAGATGCCCTTTACGTTCAATTACATTTTTTCATGTAGTAAAAAGAAGCGATAGTAAGATAGGATGCAAATATAAGAATATTGGAGAGCTTTAAGGAAGGAATCGACACAACCAGAATCCGCCGAATCTTCCCTCTTAATGCCCCTCTGACACAACCAAAGTCGAACGAATCTTTCCCCCTCTCCAGGCCTCCCCCGTCATCTATAGATCGGATAATGCTCACCTGCGTATCAGGTGGTCAGAAAACAATGCCGCACTAACTAAAAAAGGATTCTGACAAGATTCCGGATCGATTGTAACAGACTAAGCCAAGGGTGTTGAATACTATTTCCTTTTTTTTTTTTACTTACTCTTTCTTTCTTTAGGTTACCTCCAAATACGATTCCAAATTTTGGAGTGATAGGTTGGCTTCTAACCATCCCGGATGGGAGACTGGGTTTGACTGCTGAGAGACTAGCTCATTGGAACACAAACTTCCGTATTATCTGTTTCAGAAAGAGGATCGGTGAACGGTATAAACGATTTCCTTATTCTACTCCTTTTTTCATTTCCGAAGTCAGTTTTATATTAAAAGAATAAATCTCATCGCTTTTCCCCAATGCATCAAATTCCGATTCCAGGCTGCCAAGGCTCACAAAACGAGTACAGACAGAGGGACTTGTTTAATCTATTTTAGTCATTTTACGTGAGTCATTTTTCGGTTACGCAATGAAGTAGATAATGGCTAGAGTTTTAATAAAGCCATGGGATAGATCTAAGTGCAGTAGGCATGAAAATGAAATAGGTACTCATCTTGGTTAGAAGTTGTCTAAAAGAGCTCTATGAGTGGACCTGAATTCGGCTTTTCTGTGGCTGAAATAAAAGACTAAAAACTTCATATCTCAACTACCCCAGCAACAAGGCAAAGGCAAGCAGCCAAACCAGCGAGCCATTACACGAAATAAAAACAAGTAAATAAGAAAACAGAGTCACTTTTCTTGCTTGTATATTATTAACAAAGAGTCGCATGGTTTTTCTCGCATTGAAGTTTGGGATAAACCAGTACTCGTAAATTTTTCAAATGCTACAAATTGCACCCACCCTACTACGATACAATTTGGTTAGCCTTTGAAAAATTAATTACGTCGTACTGCATTATCCCAAATTGGCTAGAAATCATTTGATTACCTGAGCAAATCGCACTTTACTCAGTTTGATTACCATTATATAGAATTAGTATAAGTAATTGAGTCAGTCGCCATAACTGGTGGTTTGCAATGCTGTTAGAGTTGACACTCATATTAAGTTTCTCGTTATTAACCTTATGATCAAGTACCTTATGTGGAGCAGTCTCCAAATCTGCAAAGCCTGATGACGCTGGCAAATTGAAAATGGCTTCGCGACACCGGTACCATTACATGGTTAAAGACGTATTTTTGTTACCTTGATGGGCATTGTGACTCATGTTGTGGGCTAAAATAGAGATTTTGGTGCATGGGCTAAAAATGTATGTCACCCCATTGGAAAGTTCTCAATGATTGCTTATATTGCTGTCTTTTCTTTTAAGCTTGTACCGTACCATCTTATTGCCCTCCAGAGAGATAATGAATAGTTGATATGCCCTTATAAATCTAAATTAGATGTATTTTTACCCCTTTTAAGAATTCATTTATTTCATTTTTTTATTTATTTATTTGCCACTTACGCCAAATAAAAAAATAACGTTGTTTACTACAATCTAAACTATACTAATATCATTTCACAACAATCCATACTTAAAATAGACAAAATTAAAATTTAGGGACACCTATAAATACTGTGGTGTGGAAGCCTAGTAGAACGAAGCTAGAAGCTTACCAAAACTGGGTTCCACGCACGATGTAGACGATAGATTTTCCAACTACTACGGACGGACGAGTTTAAGAATCACTTTAACCCCCGCCTAGCAGCTCGGACTAAAATAGCTCTAAGACGGGGCCCAAACATATATTTTATTAATCATAAACTCTGATGTTTAACATTTGAAAGATGTTCGTCATACAACAACTCCCTTCTTCTACTGTTGTGCTTGCATTTTGACTCAGAGCAGGCGTAATTAGTATTTTACTGACCATTTTTATTTTTAAAGCATTAACGTTATGTTAAGAAGAAAGATAAACTTGTACCAAATGGGTGAGCGACGATCAAAAGGAAGAGGGAGGGGCTGGGGTGATACAAATCACATACTTCCCGGCGCTATCAACTAGAAGAGGATTACCCTCGCTAACGGCTTTGAAAAAATATTAGTAGTTTTATGCTCAAAACTAAGCTAGGCGTTTTTGTATCCCCGGTGGATCATTTTGACATAGAAAAAAAGAAAGTCTAAAAGGAAATCCAAAAGGCTGTGAGCCACTGAACTCGGTTGATGATTAATGAAAGGCTGGGAATGGACCTTTTCTATTAATTCATAGCTCAGGGGATTCGCTTCCAGGAAAATGAGGTAATTTCATCGATTGCAATTTTTGCTGACCTTACCAATCTACTAAACGTTGTTGGTCCTATCGACGGTTCACACTTCATGATAAATGCACCTAACGACAATGCACCGAATTATTTCAGGCGGTATAATCAATTAAAAAGACTTCGTAATCCAAGCTAAGTTTGATGGCAATAAGATTTTTATAGACTTTGCATGTGGACTTGCAGTATCATCCTTCAAAGAGCTGGAGAGGGGGACATCCTATAAGGCAGCCGTCTGTGAATGTGAAATAGGTCCCTTCATTTTAGCTGATAATGCCTATCCCGTTCTATCCCCATAAATTTGTTAATGAAACCATATCCAAAAGGTTCATAGGACCCAAGGGAAATAGGTTAAATGTGCTTTTGGTGTTCATTATTATATTATCATCATTACATTTTTCAAATTATTTTTCATATTATTATTTATTTTCTATCACTACATGAGAACTGTGCCGCGCTGTGCAAATCTGGTAAAACAATCGATCAGTGGTGTTTATAAAATTAACCCAGATGGTACCGGATCTGACTTTAAAGTGTTTTGTGACCAAAAAACTGCCGGTGGGGGATGGACAGTGCTCCAAAAGAGGCTAGATGGCACCGTTGATTTCCACCGCAACTGGTCTGACTACAAGAAGGGCTTCGGTAACCTTGAAGACGAATTTTGGCTCGGACTGGACTAAATATTCTGCCTGACAAAGTCCCCGAGCAAGCTTCGGGTCGATCTAGAAGATTTTGACAGCAACACTGCTTAGCCTGAGTACGGCATGTTTGCAGTGGCGAACGCAAGAAAGAAGTACCAGTTGAGAGTTGAGACATATTCAGGTAAATTTTTTGAGGAAAATAAAATGAATTCTTAGAAAGACTCAGAAGTGGAAATTGGTGCAAATTCAAATGCTGCGAATGCATTGTGGCGAACTTCATCGACATTGACTGTGATGATTCGGATTTATTATTTACTTTCCACAACTGTAACGAAGTACTCTCAACTGATGGTAACGGGAATTTGTGTCTTTTCCTCTTGACGGTATGGTCGAATTAGAGTCTCTCTGAATATTTCTCAACAACTAATTTCAAATTTTTACTTTATTACAGGAACTGCTGGCGACTCTCTTACTCATCATCGTGGCTATCCCTTTACGACTAAGGATCAGGTCAATGACGGCTATGACGGTAACTGTGCTAAGGAATTTAAAGGAGCCTGGTGGTACATAGCCTGTGATAGCTCAAACCTCAACGGTTTCTATCATCATGGGCGGCACGCATTGTATGCTGATGGAGTCAACTGGTTTCGATGGAAAGGTTACCACTACTCTGCGAAGAGGGCTGAGATGAAAATCAGACCAGTGGAGTTCTAGAGTCAGGGTTAGATACATTATGCCGGCATAGTTTTGGGCATAATGCAATTGTCGGAGCGCAATGCCGGCATAATGTGCATTTTTTTAGCATAAAGAGAATAATGTTTCCTTAACCGTAAAGAGAAATTTTCACGTGTGGGTGCTCTCAGTAAAGATGTGATATATTCAAAGGCTTGGCTGCTATTTTCAAGGCCTGGTTACACCGTTGTATTTTGACGCTGATAGTTGTTACGGCTGCCCATCGTTATGGTTACCCAACGATGGGGAGGTCCATTGCGATAAGACATTTTGAGTGCTTTTAGGTCTATTTATTGTATGCAATAAAATATTGTGTTTCCTAATCAAGAAGGTTTTTTGGGGGTCTGTAGGGATGGAAAAGAACATCAAATATAACCAAGATCAGTTGAGCGTAATGCTAATTCTCGAGCATAATTTTAAGCATAATGCTGTTGTTTTGAGGGGGACACTCATATGCATAATGCTCAAATTTTCGGGCTTAATGTATCTACCCTAGTGCTCTGTTTCCAGAAGAATTTGCAGTTAAGTCTCGAAAGTCCTCCGGAGTTGCAATGGATTTGCCCTCATGCGCTCTTAAAACACATTCGTTCTCATTTCAACCAATCACAATGCAAATTTGAAACCAAGAGTTCCTATTGGTCACTTGCATTTCTGCGTTTATGCTTACTTTTCGTCCTCACTGCCCCCTCGTGATAACAACAGCATTCAATTGAAAGAAAAACGAACAAATGACATCGCTGTATGCAACCGCCTATGATCCTGAATAACACTTCCATAGAGCTATAATACAGGCTCTGAAAAAACCTAGTTCTTTCCTGAAATAAACTGCAGTTGAAAGTTGCGTATCAGTAGCTGATTCTGGGGGGTTTCAATGAGATTATAGCTTTAATTTTACGCCTAACGGTTAAAATTTTGGTTGTTTTACGGCTAATGACTAGTTTCTTTCCGGCCGATATAATTAAAATAAAAACTCTTACAGTTAACCATATTTTTACGACTCACGGCTAAAAATTGTCAGTTTGTACGCCTTAAGACTAATTTAAAATACTTTACGTCTTGTCTGACACCAAGAGTTCTGCAACGAAATGATCGCCGTACTTCATAATGAAAAGTCTGATACATTTTCCTTGAATTCCGAATCTAAATTAGGAATCCCTTCCCCCATCAAAACTTCCTAGATTCGCACCCTATGAAGGCACTATGGTAATAGCTACTACTATTGTCGATTAAATGCAGTTTCGAAACAATGTGATCAAAACTGTGAAGAAAATTTTAATCACTTTTAATCTCATATCGCCAAAATCGGAAATTCAATGATGATTGATTATCATGTGGACTAAGCAACGCTAAAACAAATTCATTCCCTGACTTACTGCACAGACACATAGCTTTGGATTCATTGGTGTTTAATGCACTGGCACTTTCATGACTGCCCGAACGATCCACAGTGTAACTGTGCCCGCGTAAATCGACTCACGCTTTGGATCAACTCCTGTAAGCAAATATTGTTTGTTTTTCATCTCCTAGACTCAGGTTAGTTCCCTTGTCACTGCACTAGAATGTATCCGAAAGCCTTCATACTTTTTCTATCTACTCCTTCACCTCCTCCTGTTTCGATTCCACACGTGCTAAGGTCTTTACTTGGAGATGGAAGTCCAGTCCCAAAGCCAATTTTTAAGAAATACTGGTGAAAAGTGCCGATGAAGCCAATTCTTGCACGATAAGTAAGCTCTTCAGTGGGAACCGTAATTTTGCCAAAGGTTACAAAGGAACTTTTACTCCTTCGCAAATTAAACCCCTCCTGGACGTTACTGACAGGTAACGAGTAAGAACCCGCCAGGTTTTTCCATTTTTCTGCTCCAAGAGATGTGTCGGTACCTCCATTAGCGGCGATCAGTGAGTGCAGTGAACTGGAGTATGTTTGAAATTCGACGAGAGTGAAATTCAACTGCTTGTCGATCTTCATGCCGAGACAGATCTTGGAGAAGGGTGTGCTTCAGTAAGTTGGTAACTTGGTCTCGGCATGATCAAATCCAGTCTTTCCCCCGAGAAGGTTGAAGCCAGCAGTGTTTCTCCAGAATGCCGAGTCATAGTGGAAGGTTGACTGATTCGAAAAAATAAAAGTCGTAAAATAAAATCTACTCCTTAAAGGAAGAAAAAGAAAACTCAGACAACAGAAACTGAACAAGGTAAACATTCCTTTATGCGTCTTGACGATCGATTCAAGTCGCGACGCCAACGAGCTAGCGCCATCTCGCAAACGAAAGTAGTCCTTTAACACTAATATTAGCGATAATGATTATACTAACATCAATTGGCCACTCCCTCAATTGGGCTTTTCAGAGCCATTACAAACAAACCAAAAACGAATGCTGTAAACAAATATTGTAATAGTGTTTAAAAGAATTCTAACTGGCAGGAGGACGACCAGTTGGCTATATATATCTTTGCCACAATTGGCATTAATGTCACAATCTGATTGGCCAATTTGCTGTTGTCGATAAGAGTAGAGACAACACTGCTCGCGTAAACGTGTCACGTAACATGTCACGCACTGAAAGAATCGTTTTATTTCACTTCGACATTGTGTAGCGTGGTCTGTACTTTTACTCGGTTTGTTAAATAGAGGGCGAGGCCAAGGAGTTGAAGTCAGGCAGCCAAGAATAAATTCAATGTATATGAGAACGATCCTTCGCAGTAAAGCACTATTTGAGCAATAGTGAAAATCAGACCTGAAAAAAATTTCAGGCCTGTACGGGATTCGAACCACTGACCTCTGCGATACTAGTGCAGCGCTCTACCAATTGAGCTAACAAGCCAACTGGGAGCAGGCCATCAAATTAATTCGATATAAACCCGTAGATGATAAATCAAACAACAACAAACATATGAAACATATGTGTGAACTGCGGTTATGAGACGTATATGAGAACGATCCTTCGCAGTAAAGCACTATTTGAGCAATAGTGAAAATCAGACCTGAAAAAAATTTCAGGCCTGTACGGGATTCGAACCACTGACCTCTGCGATACTAGTGCAGCGCTCTACCAATTGAGCTAACAAGCCAACTGGGAGCAGGCCATCAAATTAATTCGATATAAACCCGTAGATTGTTGTTTGATTTATCATCTACGGGTTTATATCGAATTAATTTGATGGCCTGCTCCCAGTTGGCTTGTTAGCTCAATTGGTAGAGCGCTGCACTAGTATCGCAGAGGTCAGTGGTTCGAATCCCGTACAGGCCTGAAATTTTTTTCAGGTCTGATTTTCACTATTGCTCAAATAGTGCTTTACTGCGAAGGATCGTTCTCATATACGTCTCATAACCGCAGTTCACACATATGTTTCATATGTTTGTTGTTGTTTAATCAATTCAATGTGTATTAGAGTGGCGGACTTGAACCCAAGACCAAAAAGTTACAAGCTCGGCGTCCTAGCATCCTAAAAGGAGTTTCTCATCAATGTCAGGTGACTCTGATGTGGGCCACCTATCGGGTAGTTGAAATGGCAGCTTCTGTCACCAACGCATTCCCTTTTCAGGACTACTTTCGTATAACGATACACTACGCATACAATAAACTGTTTCTAAAAGTTCAAACCATGGAGTGTATTGATCAATTAAAAGCAGCACTAGCAAAAAATATATATATTCCCTGAAAAGCATTTTTTTAAATAAATTGTGATAATTATTATGTGGCAACGATTAGTTCAGGGACATGTCGACAAACGTGTCACAAATATTGTGTCACGTACTCGGTATACCTTGTTACCATCAATTTTCATGACTAGCGTCCATCCACCACCCCCGCATGCTTCGAGGTCATCCGTCATATGACAATAAACTGGGATATTCCGTAAGGTTGATAGGAGAACGTAAGCTTTGTTCTCTTTTGACCTGATAAAAAATAGGGGAAAAGCGATGTATTTTATCTAAATATATTCATGTTACTGGTAGACTTATTAGTAGCATAAAAAATACGGTTGACCAGAAATAATGGGTTTATGTTCACGCCGCGATATCTGCGGCAAACGACAAAAATTCGATAAGTGTCGGTGGAGTGACGTTGAAATGCCGATGGTCTGTATCGTTATAGACTGATCTCGGTCAACAGTTGATCGACATGTCGGTCGCCCGTCGGCCGAATGTCGATCGAGATACCCTAATAAGAGATGAGTGATCCCCTTACTCCAGTGATATCATTAATTGAAATTACCTAGTAACTAAGGCTATTGTAAAATTTTCCGTTAAAGCAAACATACTTGACGTGAACACTATGATCTTGCAATTGTTTGCCATCGATCTAGCGTGACTTGATGATAATAGGTGAGCACGTAACATATAACACACTACAGAAATGCAAATAGTTGGTTATCATATCGACCGATAATTTCTTAGTGTGATTGGGTGAAACTAGTAGTTAGAATTAAGTGCATGGCTGTGGGAGCAATACGCCTTACAGACAAAACAGTGTAAATGATACCTCTACTCGCCTGAGTGAGTATTGTAGTCAAAGGGTCGAATATAACAGATTTGTTCGGCGCGCGATACCTTCCGTGAAAGAAAGGCGAAAGCATTGGACTTTTGCCTGACAAATTTCGCCTAAGTCTTGCTTAAACTTGACCTTAATTGGGATCAGTTAACAAGCCCAATCAAAGCGATGACTTACTTTTCATTCTCAAAAATCTCTTTGCACTGTTAGAATAAGCTGTCTGCCAAAAATGAACTGCAATCAGATCAGAATTAAGCCAACCAGAACAACAGAGACAAACTTTCAAAATTTGTATCAGAGCTGAAACATATTTCCTCGCCACGTGTAACGTTGACTAAAGCACTGACAAGTCTCTCCCCAGTTGCTTCGATGGATTTGATTGCCTCGTGTTTCACGGAAATGGTAATCAGTACACCAACTACAGCAGCCAAAATCGCTACCACACAAGGTAGTAAAACGAACCAGACGTTCATAGAGGGTTTTTCCTCTTGCCACAGCTTAAATTTCTGATCGGGCTGTTTTTTTTGTCTTTAACTGGGCTCTGTGAGTGCGTCATAATCTATCAGGAAATCAATCGGCAAATGAACTTTTAAGCCCCTGATTATAACAAGACACAATTACGGCGTTACTACATACAGAAAAAAAAAATCTTGCGTTACCTTATATTCGCCTTTATCACGCCACCGCCATCTTGAAAATGACGTAATGTGTTTTTACATGAGAACGAGGCGCCGCGTGGTTCCAGATCGCCTCAAGTAATCGAATCATGCCGAACAAAGGCTCGTTCCCATGGTTCTCGGAATATGTGACATTTGTGTTGGACGTAGCAAAACGCCTATTAGTCTACGATTAGAAAATTGAACGAGACTTACCTCAGTGGAAGTTGAAGTTTCATTGAAAATCTATTATGTGGATAACAGAGTGTGGAGATCACATGCCGTCCCCTTCGAAAAACCGGGGCCTGTTGTTTATGGTACAATAACCCTTACTATGAATACGAGTTACAAAAACTATCCCTCCAAGTTAAATGAATGTCTGCCTTTGTTAACATAAACAATCTTCTTAATTATTATGAACTATTTATTTTGTCGACCTGTTTGTTTGCTTTGCGTTTTTTGACAAGTCAGTACAGCAGATGCCATTATATTATGGGTTGATAAAAGAGGTTTGTCCTAAAACTTTTGAAATGTAATGACAGAAGTCCAGCCAACTTGAGCCAAGATAACATCTACATCCTTTAGCTTGGCTTTGGAAGCACTAGCTGCTCATGTGCTATTTTGCTGGTGAAGAGATTAGTGTCGACCATGTATTCTTTGAATTAGCGCAGTTTAAGTCCATCCGGAGATGGTGTTTCTGGAGATCTGCTTTGTGTGACTTTGCAAAATCTTATAAATCACTGGTGTTCAGATTCCTTAAGGGGTTTTGTATGTTGAAGATAGATTCTAAGAGTACGTAGAGGACATAGCTGAGGGTTAAGCTTGAACTCTTGGATTACAAGAGGTGTGGCTGGTCGCTTAGGCTTATTTGTATTAGCATGACTAGTACGCTGATAAGTGCAATTTTTTTGAATGTGTGAGATTCATAGCTTTAATATTCAACAGGTGGATTGATTGCCCTCTTTGACTCGAAACCAGTAACAACAACATTAACAGCCGTTAATGTCAGTTGTTTGAATGATAACTTTTCTGGGGGAGAAAGGTTTGCCAGATCATGAATAAGAACTGTTGAGGCATTCCATTTCTAGCTGTACTTTATTTTTCAGTTTCGCATTTGTTTTGAAGAGTTCTCTTAAAGTGACTGATGGACGGTTTAATATCTTTATGCCTACAACTCCATAAATAGCTTTTGCATAGAATTAGTACATAATTGACTTCATCCATCCCCTCCTTCAAGATTCCTGACTACGTCACTTACATCTGCAACTACTAATATTATTCAAACTGTTGTAATAACATCGATCCAAAAAGAGTGCGAAAAGGGGCAAGTAAAGTAAGTAGCAAGGAATTTAAAATGTTCGTTTTTGCGGAGGAAGGAAAACCGGAGGACCAGGAGAAAAACCATGGAAGCAAGGACGAGAACCGACAAACAACAAACTCAATCGACATTTGACGTCAGCAAGGGCCCGTTACTCTAAAGTCCCAGTAACTAAACGGGTTCTAGCACCCAAACCAGGCCTTTTTGTTTCTTTAGCTGACGTTTCCATTGTATCATTTTCAAAACTTTTGAATACCCATCTTGAGTTAGAACAGAACAACTTTACGAGGCCCGTTAAGTTACCAGAACTTTCGAGAAATGGATCCCAAGTCCGGGAATCGAACCCGGGCCACAGCGGTAGGAGGCGAGCGCCATCCCTGTTCCCCTCAGCTGGAGGTTTTCCAGATTGGGTGTGAAGACTCAGATGTTGAAGAAGTTTCTTGTATGGATACGATATCCATGGTTGGTTGTAAGGCTGCTGTAGAAGTAACGGAAACCAGGGCTGAGTTGGCCATACCCGGAAAGTTATCTTTTGAAGGCATCGTGGGTCAGGCTACAGAGTGAAAAAGGATAAAAAATGTAAGAATTCCAATCAATGAGAAAGTATCCACAAAGGAGCTTCCTGGGTCTGGTTTCAAAGAACAATGGTCAATAGTGTTACTGACCTAGGCTGGACTTCCAGGTACTACAGCTATTTTGAGAGTGGCTTACAACTAATGACTGAAATCTCTTTTCCCTTGGAATCGGTCATTGTTGGTCATCAGGGGAAGAGAGGGTGGTCTTGGGATTTCGGTCGTGTCATAAAGTTTACCTGATTTCCCCACCCCCGCCCCCCAGAATGTTCTTTGCAGTTTATTTTTCCTTTTACCATAAGTAAATGTTACTTAACTTATGATAAACTTGTAGAAGTATTTTTTGTATGTATCAGTTGGTTTCAAGGATAAACGTAATCACTGTTGTTCAGTATGTAATTCGAGGATGTCAAATTTTAATATACCTCTTAGTTTGAAGCCTTGTACAGATTTGGATGGTCGCTCCCATCCTTCTTCAACGTCCCTCACCCAACGTTCTCCAAAGGTCATGAGTCGTGTTTTATGCATTTATTAGCGATAGTGTTTGAGATCAGTTGTGGCCGCTAAATGACCCACAAGGCCTATTGTTGTGCAAGGCAAATTTTTCTCTCAGTCTCTCCGAGTCTCTCCGATGGCAGAGAAAAGTGAAGAACACCAGCTGCATCTCAGTGACAACTTGGCTTAAGTCATTTAGGGACTGGCTGTTATTCAGCGCCTAGAGGCTTGAAAGGGGGGGGGGGGGGGGGGAAGCAAAGGATTTTGTTTACGTCACTGTTTGCTTCACTACAAAATGTACCCGATCCCTCTTTTGTAATATCCTTATGTTCCTCATCATTGGCAATGAAAGGGTAACTGGCGGCTAAAATGTCACTTTTTGGAATACCGTATAAATACCTCAGGTAACATTGAAACAGACAGAGGGTACTTCGGATGCTTCTTTGTACCTTTTTTCGCTCGAAACACTGTCCTAAATGCCGTTTCGTAGGTCATCCGATGTAAACGCTTCGAATTTGATCAGGTGACCTGATACGTCACACGTGTGTACACTCAGCAAAGTAAACATGGCGGAGAGTAGTTTTAGACTAGCGACTAAATACAGGAATGGCTCCGACCTGTAATTGGATGATAAAAATAGTAAAAGTTATTAAGTTATATCTTAACTCCTTGCACGTGAGTATTTCCTTTTTTCAGGTATAGTAGAGTTGTTAAAAATTGCCAAGCGAAATTAAAGTAATCAACGACTTTCTTTCTTTCGGTGTTGTGCAAAAATAGACGAGGAGCCCGATGTGAACAATTTTCCCAGAAAGTCAATGTGGAAAGAATACCATAAAACCCCATACATTAATTATGTATTCCACTTCTTTGTCTTTCACGACAAAACTTTAAAAACAAAGTCTACTAGTCTGAATGCATAATTAATATATGGGGTGATATGGTACTCTTGCCAGTCAATGTTCCACGAAGAAAACTCCCTCGATTGCGGCCAAGCCACATTTCTCCAGCAGAGCATACTGTAAATTAAAAATATCGGTCGGAGCGTCACGTAACATTGCGTGATTTTCGTAACGTGACATGCAGTTGCTGCGTTAAAACTTTAGACATCACATGGCCCTGTATTAATTTATGAGGGCTCCATTCACAAGCATTGTAATGTTCAACTTAAGAAGAACTTAATAAAAAGCTCTTTCGATTTTATTTCAGTTTAAAATTTATTTCGCCAAAAAGACAAAAAAAATAAAATTAATAAACGCATGAGTCGGAGCCATTCCTGCCAGCGGTGAAATACAGGAATGGCTCCAGTCTCTAGTCGTCCACCTGAACTGAGTCTGCACTGAGTAAATGAGTCTAGTCAGCGGAACGAGTCAGCAGACGACTTAGTCCTCTCCGGAATATCGCTGAACTAGAAAGGTCTCCCCTTCGTTATGTAACTAACCATCTCTTGTTTGACACATCGGAGTTTTCAGTCGCATTGATATTTCCCTGTTACGCATGGAGACACACGGTTAAACAATACTCACGTGCAAGGAGTTAAGATGTAACTTATTAACTTTTGCAAACTTTTACCATTTTTATCATCCAATTACAGGTCGGAGCCATTCCTGTATTTAGTCGCTAGTAGTTCTAGTAAAAGCAGTTCGAACTCGGGGTCCGAGTATTCGGATTTTGAGCCTTCGATGGAAGGCGAAAATAATGAAATGGTTTTTGAGCCTGTTGGCGAAATCAGGCCCTGGCGATTTGAATCCCCCCGGTAGAAATGAAAGTAGAGCGCGAGAGTCCGTAGAGGATCAAGAGCCCGTACGCCGCGGCCGCCTCAATCAAGAAAGCGACGAATGGTGAGTGCATTACACTTGTAAATGTTGTATCTGAAAATCAGACACGTATTGAATATAGGAGCGATCAAGTAAAACAAATTAAATGTGCAGACTCTTGATTTCCATGGGAGCGATGTGTTTATATGCTACACGCGTTCACCTTCCAAAACTTAGGTTTTCACAGACCGAAAATATATACATACAAGCTTGTGGAGGTGTTATGGAAGGATTCATTTTTGGGAGTACTTTTCCACGTTTGAATATCTAGGTCTACATTAGTAAAATCCAATTTGGGCCTTCTAATTGTTCTGGATCCTCTTAGAATAATTCTAATTGTTCTGGATCCTCTTAGAATAATAATAATAATAATAATAATAATAATAATAATGATAATGATAATGATCATGATAGTGATAATGATAATGATAATGATAATGATAATGATAATAATGATAATGATAATGACACAGTAGTAACCAGATGACGACCAGGAGAGTATACTACGTCTATTTTTTAGAATGCCAAAAGCAAATTCGACCTTACTCTTTCAGCTGCTTCCCTTGGGTCTTACTTGCCTTCTGGATTTGGTTTCAGGAATAGGCATTATCACCTTAAATATAGGGACCTATTTCACACCACAGGTCGGCTGGTTTAGGTTGTCCCCCTCTCCAACTCTTTGAGGGATGATACTGCACCCCAAGACGCAAGCGTCGTGCATACTTCCAGCAAGTCCACGTGCAAAGTCTACAACCATCTTACTGCCATCAACCTTATAATTAGCTTGGATTATAAAGTCTTTTGTTGAGACCGACTGAAATAATCCAGTGCACTGTCCTTAGGTCCTTTTATTATGAGTTGTGAGCCGTCGATAGGACCAACATGTTGAGGTAGATTAGTAAGGTTCGCAAACATTTTAATCCATGAAAATTTATTTTCTTGTAAGTGACACCCCTGTGCTATGAATAGGTACAAAAAGTCCATTCCCAGACTTTCATTAATCATTACCCGAGTGCAGCGGCTCACACAAACTTTGATTTTCTTTTAGGTTTCTTTTATTAATTAGTTCTGCGTCAAAATTATGTACCAGGGATACAAGAACACTTAGTTTTAAGCATAAAACTATTCAATTTTTTTACAGCCGTTTGCAAAGGGTAATCCCCACTAGTTGATAGCTGCGATCAAAAGAAGCAAATATTCCTAAGAAAAAGGGAGTAGTGCGTGACTGTAAGTCATTCAAACATCATTGAAAGTTACATTTTCCAGTTGCCATTAATTGATATTAAGATTTCCCAACATATAACTGCAAAAAATGCTTTCACAACAAGAATCCTCAACTATTACCTATAACTATGCTTGCTAGGTCAGCCGGGGCTGTGGAACTGGCTGCTTTCTAAAAGGATAAGCTTTTATCGAGCGGTAAAAAATCATTGACCATAAGTAATTTGGTTTCTCACCACTCTTTCTATTAATAATAATTATATGGCTTTGGCTCGTGGCCGATATAACGCGCGCTCTGACTGGTTAAGAGTGGCCTCAGAGCAGGCCATTTTGCGGCGGTAATGCCCACGGGCCGATTATGGATTATGCAAATTAGAAAAAGCACTAAATATAAATGTCAGAATAGGACCGCGGCGGCTCTTTACGCTTTTTGGAAATTCGAGCGAAATTCTAAGAACTTAATCTGTTAGCCAAGGATTTATGTTCAAAGAATGGGGAATGCTGAAAATGATGCATGAGCCTACACTGATCAATAGTGTTTAATAGCGGAGCGTAGCCCATGATTATACAAAATAGTAGTAGTAACCCATCAAGCCGAAAAAATTTGGACTTACGACCGTGCGGGCGTCCGTTGGGTGCTACTTTTAGCATGCGCGGTCAACTGCACCGCGGGCACGCCAACGCCACGGTAGTCCAGTGGTCAGTGCACTGGGCTCCGAGTCGGACGACCCTGGTTTTAGTCCTGCCCGGGGCAAGGCGTTGTGCCTTTGAGACGTGCGAGAAAAAAAATGCAAGCTCGCTTTTAGGCTTAGCTAAATCTGTATATGACTGATACGGATCGGACTCCAAGTAATACCACTGTTTTGAATGGTTTATAAAACCCCGCAGGCGGATTCTGATTCAATAAAAATTTCAAACTAATCTGATGTACTTACTGAAAGTTGCAGAGGCTTTTGATCGTTCATTGGTCATTGAAAATTATGTCAGTTGCATTACATGGGTAAGGGGGTAGGGGATGGGGGATGGGAGAGGAGAAACATCAGATAACTAATGAGAATTCCTATTTGTCTTAGTAAGGTAGCCTACAAGCTCTACTGAAACTCCGCTGGTCTGATTTTCATCTCAGCCCTCTTCACAGAGTAGTAGTATCCTTTCCAGTGATACCAGTTGACTCCATCAGCAAACGATGTGTGCTTCCCATGATGATAGAAGCCGTTGAGGTTTGAGCTATGACAGGCTGAGTACCACCAGGCTCCTTTACGTGTCACAGCACAGTTATTGTCGGAGCTGTCCTTGGTTGAAAAGGGATAGCCATGATGTATTGAAAGGGAGTCGCCAGCTGTTCCTAAAGTAAAGTTAAATTTGAAATTAGCTCTTGCGAGTCATGCAGTCATGCAATCTAACCTTACCTCAGAAGTAAAGACACAAATACCCGATATCCACTGTCGAGAAAACTGAGTTACAGTTTTGGAATCTAAATGCTTATTCCAAGCTGTCATAGACAATTTCCATGTAGAGCGCCATACTGCGTGTAATTTGGCACTACAGATATAAACATGAGTATGCCAAGCAAGCATGACAAGTTAACACTTTTTGGCGGGTGGGTCGAGGTAGCTGATGAATTCAGGTTTATGAAGAAAAAGTGCATTAACCTTCAAAAGAACGAAAATATCGTATTACTTTACCAGGTATATGTACAGAAGGCAATATAAAGGATTTGAGGACAAAACCTAATCTAGTAGGGGAGGTAGGGGATAACGGTTTACCAGAGTATGTCTTTATTCTCAACTTGTATTTTTTGCTTTCGTCCTCCACTGCAAACACGTCATACTCAGCGTAAGCAGTATTGCCTTTAAAATCTTCTAGGTCGACTCGAAGCTTGCTCGGAGATTTTGTCAGTCGGTGTATTTTGTCCAATCCGAGCCAAAACTCGCCATTAAGGTTACCAAAGCCTTTCTTGTAGAGAGACCAGCCGCGGTAAAAATCAACAGAGCCATTAAGTCTCTTTTGGACCACCGTCCATCCCCCTCCGGCAGTTTTTTGGTCACAAAACACTCTTAAGTCAGGTCCAGCATCATCCGGGTTGATTACATGAACACCGCTAGTTATTTTACCAGATTTGTACACCTCGGCACAGTTCTTATGCACTGACAAAAAATAATATAAAAATAATAATAAAAATAATAATAATGGCAATAACAATAATAATAATAAAACTGATAATAATAATAATCATGTAAAGATGAAACAATTTTTAATAGAAAAAAATCCGAGCCCCAGATGGGACTTGAACCCACGACCCTTGGTTCCAGTCGAGGCCCACAAATTGACCCTTGCTCACCATAGTCTCCAGTAGCTCAGTGGTTAGAGCATCCGACTAGATCACGGAGGGTCGTGGGTTCAAGTCCCATCTGGGGCTCGGATTTTTTTCTATTAATAATAATAATAAAACTGATAATAATAATAATCCCATCTGGAAACTCGATTTTTCTCTTATATTAAAAGTTGTTTATTTCATCTTTACATGCTCACTTTGGGGGCTGGTTGGCTGCATGTGATGCTTTAATGCATGTGATGCTTTGATGTGACAGCGTGATGCTGTTAGTGAGCTTCTATGCGCTAGCTGTTGTTTGGCTGTGTAGCCGCGTGATGCGGTTCCAGTCAATACCCACTAATTGACCCTTGCTCACCAAAGAGTCTCCTGTAGCTCAGTGGTTAGAGCATCCGACTAGATCACGGAGGGTCGTGGGTTCAAATCCCATCTGGAAACTCGATTTTTCTCTTATATTAAAAGTTGTTTATTTCATCTAATAATAATAATAATAATAATAATAATAATAAAACAGTGGTAGCGAGATGTCAAAAAAGTACAATGTCAAAAGCACATTCAACCTTAATTCTTCCAGAGAAAAGTTTCTCATTGCAACATTTCCTTTGGATTTTGTGTGCCCTCTGGATATGGTTTCATTAGCCAAGGGGAAAATAAGTATAATGAGTCGCGGATATATCACGTTTGAATGGGTTTTCAAGATAATTAAATTCCTTTTTGCGAAAACAGACACTTTTACATGAAAACATAGGCAGCCAATGGGTAACTCTCGGATAGAGCCGGAATCACTTGAACTGCTAGGGTGATATTGGTCGAATTGGCAGACGTTACATTTTTGCTATCGCTCAGTACAAAACTGCAGACTGCAAACCGCACACCGCCGGGTACAAAATGAAGACTAGGTACAAAATGAAGACTAGGTACAAAATGAAGACTAGGTACAAAATGAAGACTAGGTACAAAATGAAGACTAGTTACAAAATGAAGACTAGGTACAAAATGAAGACTAGGTACAAAATGAAGACTAGGTACAAAATGAAGACTAGGTACAAAATGAAGACTAGGTACAAAATGAAGACTAGTTACAAAATGAAGACTAGGTACAAAATGAAGACTAGGTACAAAATGAAGACTAGGTACAAAATGAAGACTAGGTGCAAAATGCAGACTGCAGACTGGATACAAATGCAGACGGAGAGTTGTTTTTTCGTCCGAGTGTAACTCAATGATCGCTTCTACGCGATCATCTTTCGTTATCGTTTGCACTATTTAAACAATAGAGTGTTTCTGCCCCGGCCGGACCAACACTTAAGGTTTTAAATTGAGAAGAATATGCTGCCTTTCTATAACATCAAGAAATGGTTAGATGTTCTAGTCTTCTCGGATAGGGACGAATAAATGGAGGTCCCGTCTCCTGCAGGGTTAGGGGTAGGAGATGTTAATTTCCCACGCACAAGATTACTGTGCGATGGATGTCCTCCCCTGGGGTGGGGTGAGTGGGTTGCTGTCTTGCGTTTCATACATGAACCTCTGGCTCGGGCAATCTGGGTAACCATACCCCACGTAAAGACAATAAGCTTAATTGATTGACTGATTGATTGAACTATCAGCTGATAGTTGCCCTGCGGAAATTTGATGTTCTTAAAACAAATATTTTCTCGAGAAGCGAAGCTTCGAGGGCAAATATGCTAGTTTTAAATATAGAGGCAAGACTGATACAACGTAGATAAGTAAATTTTAAGACGGAGCACTATATTTCGGCTGGCCAAACCAGCCTTCTTCAGGTGCAGTGGGAATTCCCACTGCACCATAGTCTTGCCTCTATATCTATATTTCATATTCGTTATTTTGGGCCGATCAGATCATCGCTGATCCAACGTACAAGAGTAGGAGTATCGTCCTCGGTTGCCTGCTGAACATTTCACAGCTAGTTTTAAGAACATGAAACTTCCAAGGGGCAACTATCAGACCGATAATTACGAGACATAAACACTCTTTTGTCTTTATTGTTTACCACTAAATTTTCTTCCGCGCGCCAGTTGAAAGACAGTCAAAACCCATTAATCGTAGATCAATCAAATATTTATTCATGGGTACAGCCTTACACAAATGTCAATAATTCGCAACCGTACATTGGCTAAATAACACGTCATACTTGTCTGAATTGAAAAGTCACTATTTTTCCGATCTGCCTAACTTCGCGGCCGTCAGACCATTCAAAATTTTTCCCGAATGAGTACTATCCATCCGTGTATTTTCCGCGAACGGGCACTGTGGGCTGATAGCGTCTCTCCGCTCTCCATTATCGCGTCACGTGATCAATTTAAACCAATACGAATCGGAGAACATTTAGTGGTGAACTATAAGGGCTGATAGTTTCTCTCCACGGATAAACACTATCGCGTCACGTGATCAATTTAAACCAATACGAATCGGAGAAAATTTAGTAATGAACAATAATGTGGAATATTCCTGACCCGTTTCCCCGTTAAGTTTGTTTAAGCTTACGTTTGATTTATAGTTTTGCTGATATGAGTGCTAATAGGTTCTCTCACTAAGTTTGATCAAAGTTTCGCTCAAAGTTCCTCTCGTAGGATTGACTCGTAAAAGGCTCACCATCTATGAACCCTTTGTGAGCTTGGAGGATCGACAAGAAAACCTCTCGAGGAGTCAAATCCCTTCACATTTAGCGTCTACACCCATAGTCACACCTTTTTTCTTTCAAAGAGCTTTTGTCAGTTACACATGTGCTGACCGCGACGAGTTTTAATCGGAACTCCCTCGAAGAAAAGACAAATATTTCAACGTCGTGGCATTACTTTGGAAAGGCAATAGAGGTCCAAGAGGCGTGCCGGTATTATTTCTGAAAGTCAATATCAATTGGTCTGCGGTTGACAAATCGACTTGTTCGTATCTAAGTGAAAAACAAATTTGCAGATTTTGACCCCTTAGAATGGTCGTTCCACGCTCCGCGTATCGACGACTAAAAATAGAAGTAACGAGATGAAGACCTGGGTTCAGTTGTTCGATGGCCGCTTAGCGCTAACCCAGGATTAAATTGAAATCCAGGTTTCTTTATTTCTCTACTCAACAGCCTTTCTAGGATTATTTTCCCTTTTCTTTTAGAGCATTCAGTCATCATACTTAAGACCAAAAGAATTATACTGTTTTAATTTCAAGCTTTCAGATCCGAAATCAAATTTCACATCCACCCTGGGTTGTCTCAACCCAGATTTGAACAACCCGACCCTGGAGCTTCGAGGAACATAAGCATAGTGAGTACCGTGGTGCGTAAGTAGCGTCACGCAAAGCACATCAAAGTTTTCCTCGAGCATCATTCTCGGAAAATTGTTCGCTAAAACTGTAAAAAAAAAAAACCTACTGAAAAGATTACTTCTGGAATCGGGGCTATGAAACGTGTTAGGCGCCTGGTTTCTCAAACGACCCTACATCTTTTAAAAATACTTGACTTAAAAGTACTAAGCTTGAATACAACCTCACTTTGATTACAAGACAAGCTGCAAAAATTGCAGAAAAGAGCAGCACGTACTCTGACATTCTCAAATTATGTCACTGACGCTGCCTGATTGTTAGAATTTTTTTTACCGTCAGATTGTTAGAATTTTTTTACCGTCAGCGGAACATATAAAAGACCACCACGGTTTTCAAATGCCATCATGGAAAGTCGTTGCGTGACGAACATCTCTCATATAACACGGGTTGAAACATGTCACGGTGTGCTGCTTCATTTTGCCTGCCAAGTACCCCTTCCTGTTCTTCCTTTCAACAATTCATTTCTGCATTTTTGGTGGGGTATAGTTATCTGGCAAGTTAAGGCGATGTAGTTTCACCAAAATTTGGAGTCATATGCAGTTGAAGGTGAACTAAAGAAGGAAAGCAGGTGCTTGCAATGTGTTATTTATTTTCAATATGGCGGTGAAAGCGGCAGAAATCGGCAAACAGTGACTTATGAGTTAAACCGTTCCTTTTTCATTTCACCATAGGTAAATGCAATTTGACTATAATGAGCGTGCAGGTGTGCCTTGCTTTCAAGGTTCTTTCTTTGTTTTTTTCGCATTTTCTTTAATCGGCCCATCGATGTTTTGGTTTGACAATGGAAGCCACTGGTCGGCACGGGCATTTTTGTGTACCTTCTGTGCCTTCAAATTAAATTAGTTCACTGTGATGTGAACTGTGATGCTTAGTGTAGTAACACCTTACGCTTGAATTTGAAGCCTCACAGAAAGATATCCCACCCATGGAAACCGTTACCCCATGAAAATCTCAGACATGCGCAGATAACATTACTTTGTAACACTGCGTGAGAAAAGGAACGCGGGTTCATCCCGCGAGTTGTTTACATTGATGTTGATGGCACGCAAAAGATCTTACGGCAGCCAGTTTTCTGGTAAAAATCAGCCATGAGCCAAAAAGAAGCAGAGAAAACATGTGGACTATTCTGAAAAAATAGAAAAATGCAGCGTTGCAGTTCAAGTGCGCGACTTTTTAAGGGAAGAAACTCGAGAGTGTAAGAGTTTCAGGTCCAAAAATCTGTTAAGAACTGTCAAAACTCTACGACGCAGTCTAGTTAAGTGTTACTTCAGGAAGGAATGGAAATGCAAATACTTGCAAATGTTTAAGAATACTACAACTGATTACCTGAGCTACCAATTACGGAGAATGATTTTCATTCCCATTCTGAATTTTCCGCGATTGTAACTTGCGCGATCGTTGTTCGCATCACTTTAAAATGGTTTTAATCATAACCCAACAATACTCCCACCGAACAGAAGCCAAAAAATAACCTTGAATTTCAAGACAGAGTAGTCGATATGGCCACATAGCCAGGTTTTGCAGGCTTTTCTTTATTCAGCTCTTTGTGGCGGCAATAAACGCAAGGGAGGCAGTACGCGCACTCAAAAATGAAAAAACTAAACAGCGGCCCAAATCCTCACAAGTTTCGTGCCCAAGCAAATAAATGTAAAGGCAAGTTAATTTTTTCCGGTCAGCAGATCATAAGAACGCATATCTTTACGTATTATACAGTATCGAGAGTTTAACAAGTGAAGTTTTAAGGCTTGTGTTAGGGGAGGTTTTAGTAAACATGAACAAATTTATCTGCGCACGGACCGCTGTGGAAACGCAATAGTTTCAGTTATTCAACCTTACAAATCCCTTGCAATTGTGATAACATTTTTTTGCCAAATTGAAATTCCACATTCTAAATATAACTCATTGATAAGATTTCTAGTAGGAAAATTTTACTTTGTTTTCTTTGTTTCCAAACTCTATCACGTGAAATCAGTTACATTTAACAAACTTCAATTGTGTCACCTTTTCATAATTTCAATATTTGTAAAAAGGACGGTACATCCAATTGAGAAAGGACGAGTTCAGGCTTCAAACTCAACTTAAAAGGTGTAAAAAAAATCTGATGTCTACTGAAAAAGAGGAAAAACAAGTCAAAAACAAGTAAAGGGGGACAAGATCTGCTTCCTCAAAACTGAAACAGAAATTGCAGGGGAACAATTAAATCACCAAAAAGTGGTATTCCGTTGTGGAGACATTTTCTCATTTTCTCAAGTCCTATGAATTAAGTTGAAATCAAGTTTTTGTTTGAATTCCTTGATAAGTTTATCATCCCATCTCTGAATACATCCCAAGCTACTGATGCAGAACTTGGATTCTCGAGTGGTTACCTAGCACGGTTATGGCCAGCAACTATTCTGAAGCACCATGAAACTCTAATTGAAATATTGATTTCTCCATCACGTGCAAAGCTCATAAAAAGCTTTTTGCTAGCTACCAAAAAGCTTTTTATGAGCTTTTTGGTAGCAAGAAGCTTTTTATGGTATTGACTGATATTACCCGGTGCACTGTCGTTAGGTGTTTTTATTCCGACGTATGAGCCGTCGATAGGTTGAGCAACGTTCAGCAGATTGCTAAGGTCAGCAAACATTACAACTGATGAATGTATCTCTTCAAGGGTCTCTGGAAATTTTACTTGTTCATCGTGAACTTAATAGAGGTCGTTAAGCGCGTGTCCGCGAGAAAACCGTACAGAACCAGGCGATAATGCACAAATCACCGATTTAGCTCACACTTGGTACAAATGCTACGTATCATGAGTTAACGAATGTGTGAAAATAATAGTTTAAAACATTTAATTCCCTGGGAAAACCCCTATTACATGCTTTGCATAATTAATAAGCTAACTTTTAATTGCTGCTGTGACAAATCGAAAAGCCGTCTGCAAATTCAATCAACTGAGTTGTGTTTTATATCTATCAATCTTCAGGAACAAAGAACTTTTTCAACTTTTCCATCGTTTTTTTTCCCTTACCTCTCCCTTAAGTAGACGTTTCCTGGGTTTGGCAAAGTCCAATCCCTGATGACCAACCACTTCTGATCAAAATCCTACATGAGCAGTGAAAAGCATTATTTGCCTTCTAAAATCGACAAATATAATTTTTGGGAAACGGATTTCATTACACGTGCTGACTAACCGCTTTTGGTCTGTTTCACCAAAATACCGTAAACCCCATCTTTGTTCTAATAACTTAAAATAACTTGAATTTACAAGAAATTTCCGAGAGAGTATCACTTACACCTGAACGAGGAGGGAATATCTTTGAATAGCGCAAGTTGAGCCCTTATTGAGAAATGTTTTGCAGCCATATCTGGGTTAAAATTTTAGCAAACGCAACAATCGATGATGAACTTTTTGACGAAAGAAAGCAAGGAAGAAACTTGATAATACATTCATGTCTCTGTGATACCTCAGTTGCAACTATTGGCCTGACATCATTTGTCAGGGAAGTAGCCATTATGTCCAAAAATATACTAGATTCGATTTGTTTCGTTGCCTTGTTGAAATATTAAACGCAGTGAGAGCCTTGGAAAGATCGATCAAAATTATTGATCTTGTACTGCGTAATACTTATGGACTTACATGTGTTGTTGGCAAAAAGATTATTTGAAGCCCTGAAAACTGATGCAAGTCAAAAGGATAATCAGCCATCTTTGATCACATCAAGCCTGTGATTTTGTTCTGTGGTTAACTTTGACATTCATTGGGTATGTCAAAACTTGCTTTGTGTTTCTAGCTAGAGCTAGTCTACAAAGTTTAGAATGTAACATAGATTAATTATTGGTTTTCGAATGATGGAACCAGTTCGAAGACCTTCCGCGTACTATTTCAATTTGAGATGAAAGTACTCAAAAAAATAGCCGTCTGAGAATAACCTATGTTGTTTTAAAGGACTACAGGATTCTAGTAACCATGCACTTGATTATTATGGTCTACAGGAAAACCACTTAGCATTTCGCTTGAAAAGAGACGAAAAAACAGTCTTGGATGTGATATGTATTTGAGCACGGAAAGTCGGCGGTAACGAGACTAGCATAGTAGCATTCAAATCTGATACTTGTCTTCGTTCAAACTGATCTCATAACCCTTCGTTAAATTGGATAACTTTGACATTGATGCATCCTTGTGCCTCAGATTGCACAATATATTATGGCAGCCTCTTTGCCTTAGCCACATTGTAACCTGTTATATAACAAACACGCTCGACCGCTGAATAATATCGTTGGCTTGATAAAATATGGCGAAGGGTTGATGATGGTACCCCATGATCCTTTAAAGCAACCTTCCAACATTGTATGTGTTTGGAAATCAGCAATATTTATTTTTTCAGTAAAGGAAAAGGAAAATAGGTCTTTTTAAGTCCTGTCCCTGAGTAATTCAACGATCGAACGTAACAGATCTCAGACCAGATTAAGGACTGAATTGAATGCAACCAGGCCCGAGGTATCAATCAACAAGCCACCCTAGTGACGTGTAGTTAGCTTGCATTTACGTCTTAGATCCTTCTTCGTCGAAGCTTTGGACTATTTGTACGTGAACATTGGAAGTTCTCCTTCCACTTCGCTTACTTAAGATGAGAACAAATATAGCCATGGAGAAAGTCCCTGGAAATGGAGAGATTTCCACTTTTCAAATATTCTTTCCCATTTTAGTCTTTCATGATGTTCTCTCTGAAATTTGCTGTAGATTTCAAGTAATTTTAGGGCAAATAAACAAAAATTTGGCTCACGACATTTTGATGGTACAAACCAAAAAGCGGTTAATGTTATTTTATGTGAACAAGGGTAATGAAATCCGTCGCCCAAAAATTCCATTACCGATTTTGAAAGTCAAATGATGGCTTTCACTTCTCATGTAGGAATTATCACGGACCAGAAGTGGTTGGTCTTCCAAGATTGGGCCTTACATTACACATATTTTTTTGGACTTTGTCAAAACCAGAAAAAGATTTCTTCCCACCACGTCAACACTAATTTTCGTCACCACGGTCAACACTAATTTTCTCATACTTTTATTAATTAATGCGGGAAATATAACGCGAGAAAAAAAAAGAAGTGAAGCAAAACAACATGTACAAGGCCTTCATTAACCATCGTTAGGTACCTTCTCGAGTTATCTTATTGTTTATACACTACATAACGTCACAGAGTCAATACGAAATCGTGAGAAATATTGAGATGTTGCCTGCCCTGGCGAGAAGAAGATCTCCCTCCGTTTTCAAAAATGAATCAAAGCAGTCATGAAACTTCAGGTGACTCTTAATGCTTCTTCTGCATGTTTCTATCGCCTCACATAAAACATTTGTCAGGTTAGAACCACGCATCCACAAGGCCCTCCAACAAGTTCAGAGTAGCCACAGATTGTCATTACATATACACAACTTTGCAAAAGCGCACCGTGGTACAGATTATCGACGCAGAAGTACTCTGACTGTGTGTCACGTGAAAACGTTCATCTTATTTATGTATATCGAAAGTGATCGTATCAGTTATTGCGTGCTAAGCGCTTGATGTTTGGTCACGATTCAGACACTTGTACACAGGACAATACCTATCTGCGAAAATCTTCTCCCATCTAATAATGTGGGAGGCTTGCAGCCTTAAAAGTAGAACAACGTTACAAGTAAAAACACAATGACACGACAAGTATATAATGTGTTCCTACACCAATCAAGATGTAAAAAGTTCCCACTGATTAGATAAGCTTTGAAAGCTTATATGATGAAGCTTGAAAAACAATGTCATCAGATTGGTGAATGAAAAAGAGGAGAGGGTAAATTCAGCGAAATAAAATACCCCACAAGCACTCAAGTATAATTTAAGTTGTCTATGGTAAAGATGCGTGCCCTTGCCGCCTGTCACGCAATCCTTACAGAACATTTAGATCAGCGGAGGGCATTAACGGCTGCGGCTTTTGAAGCGAATATGTTACACACTCAAATCAACCAGATAATGAAACACAAGGTTATATTTATTCCCAAAACTTCGAGCACATGCGTTTTCTCTCTTTTACCCGACACCCTTTTGGGTTCATGAACTCGACAAAACATGTCACGCACTCTACACACTCCCCCGCCGAAAATGAAAGTGTTCTTCTAAATATTACAAAACTATTTATCAGGGTTCTCTGCAGCTACTGTAGCTATTGTTTGACATTGTCTCCTTCAGCACCTTGCGTGCTTTTGATTTTCTTTTTTTTTTTTTTTTTTTTTTTTTTTTTTTAATGTTTGAGTCTTATAAGAGGCTCCTCTCAAGCCCTCGAGTAGTAGACAGGTTGGAAACAGCATGGCCACACCCAGAAATACAGGGGTGTTCCCGGATGAATAGCTGTGATAGCTGGAGCTTGAATGGCGTTAACGCGTGAACTGCTGAATCCTGGCTCAGCCGACTGGTACTGTGGATTTCCCAGGGAGTTGTAAGTTAAGATCTGCGGCGGTCTCCTTTGGCGCTGCGGCCGAGTCCACATGTCCTGCTCAGCAATATCCTCTCCCTCTGATCCGTCATTGTCAGCACTTCCTTCATTTGCAAGTTGTATTTCGCTGGATGGCCCATTGGTGCCCTCAGTAGTCGCAGAATCCTCAATTGACTCTGAAGGCAAATCGCGTCCTGGAGACACTGAGTTTGAAGTTCTTACTTCAGTAGGTATTTCCTCTACAAGGTCCACACTACCGAAATCATCATCATCTTTCCCCGAATTCTGTAGGTCATTTCCCGAAACAGACAAAAGTCGTTTCTCTACTGCTGATTTTGGGGGTCGTGTACCAAATCCCAGATTTGGGGCATCTGCTTCCAAAGCGTCACAAGGCAGTAGTAAATTCCGGTGAAGTACTCTTGCGCGGCCACCTCCACTCTCGGGCTTCACTTTGTAGACTGGGCTTTGAGCCCCCATTCGTTTAACCACAACGTGGATAGCGCACTCCCAATGGGATCGTAATTTTCCGGGGCCACCGCGCTCTGTTAAATTTTTAACTAGCACCCGATCGCCTGGCTGAAGAACGCCACCTGAGACTCTCTTGTTGTAATATTGCTTGCCGCGCTCGGCAGTCTTCTTTGCATTCTGTTGAGCTATCCGGTATGCCTCCTTCATATCATGCTGCCAGTTTTGGACGTAAGTGTTATAATCTCCCTCTGCACTCTCTTGATTCAAATTGAAAATCAGGTCGATGGGCAGGCGGGGTGTTCTTCCAAACAACAAGTAATACGGAGCGTATCCTGTCGCCTCATGCTTCGTGCAATTGTACGCGTGGATCATCTTGTTGAGTGATTCATCCCACTTTCGTTTCTTCAAATCTGGGAGTGTTCGCAGCATAGACAATAGCGTGCGGTTCATCCTCTCCACTTGCCCATTCCCTTGAGGGTGGTAGGGGCTGGGGCCCAATTCTGTTCTGCGCTTTAACAAGATGTTTCTGTCTGTATTGTTTTGGACCACGACGGCCACGTGACTAGAGGTTCCCGGGGTTATTTTAGTAAGTTCCTCGCCCAATTCCAGTCCGTCTGGGAGCTCGCTGTCTTCCTTGGGCTCAAATATTACTGGCATCCCCTCTGGAACTGGTCCGAGGTGAGTTTGACACTTAACTGTCGTTGCCTCTCCTTTTGGCAGCATAACATCTCTCTTTCCGACTTTAACAGCTGCAGTACCGGTATCCTGTGTTCTTGACTGGATCAAATTGATCAGGGTACCTATGCGAGTATGATGAATTGAAGGGAATGACTGCTGAATGATGTTACTTGCCGCTTGGTGGTTTCCACCATATTGAGCGAGGATTTCTTCTATAACATTGAAGCCAATGATTGGGTACTCTTGTTCCTTTTGTCCCACCAGTACTGGAACTGTCAGCTCATGAGCAGTTGTATCGTCCCCAGCCAACTTAAACCCGATCTCAATCCAACCGTCAAATGGAATGTTTGTCCCATTCATCGCTTCCAAATTCAGCTCTTCTCCTGCTCCCAACAACTCTTCAACATTTCTTAACACCTCCAGCGGTAAGTGAGTTTGTTGCCACTTCCTTGACACAACACAAACCTGGGAACCTGTATCCCATAATGCCTCCACTTCCTTTCCTTGCATTAGGCATTTTACCACGCACCTCCGTCCCACGATTTTTGTCAGTCCGAGCTGCTGCCTTGGCGTCAGGTGGCAGGGAAACGTCGTGTTCAAATCATGGCCATCATCTCCGGCTGCTTTCTGTTTCTCAAGTTCTTGTATAGCCATGCAAACTGGTTTATGCACAGCTCTGTATTTTACTTGACATTCTTTTGAATAATATCTATTGGTCTTACAGGCTCCGCCGCGGTTAAGTGGTACATGGTCTGTGCTTTGTTTTGCACACTGCACGTAACGGGACTGGTTTTCTTGCCTGGTCACACCCTGTCCCATGGACGTGACCTCTGGCCGTTTCCCTGGAATTCTGCTGGAGAGCGTCGGCTGAATTGGGCATTACACTCGCGTACATAATGGCCACTCGCCCCACACCTGAAGCAGTGGTTGCACGGCCATCCATTCCCACTTTGTTGGCAGGTCCTACACAGTGGGGGTTGTCTCATAGGCTGTTGTGTGAGGGGGGTTTGAACCCGGAGTGGGGCCCGAACTCTCTCTTTGACTGCGGCCACCTCTGCCTTGAGCTCCCTTAGTTCTTTCATGAGACCTTCCTCCACCCCATTATTCTTTGTCTCCTGCTTGTCCCCTCCCTTTTGAACAGTATTTACCTTGGGGGTTAGCTGTGAACCGAATTTCTGTGATCGCTCCAGTTCGTCACGGAAACACACATTTAATTTCTCGAATAGTTCTTCATCGCTTATAAATTTCTTTTCCAAGTAGGGCTTCATTTCGATCTTGATATTCTCATTTTGCAGGCCAAGGGAAAAACTATGGACAAACATGCCATGTACTAAGGTAGGATCATATTTCAGGTCCGAGTCAGTTTCTTGAGATGCAAACAAGATCTTCTGTTTCAAATCGAGAAGGCGGATCAAGAATTCTTGAGGTTTTTCCTTTGGCTGTTGGACAGTTGAGCTCAACTGATGATATAGTTCGGTTGCTGTTCTCTCCTGATAATGAGAACGCATAATTCTCCTCAATTTGGCCAGTGTTAAATCTACCTTACCCTCCAAATAACTTCTTAGGCTTAACGCCGGATTTATCGCTTTTATCACAGCCTCTTTGATTTCATCCTCTGTATAGTCGTTCTTTAACCCATTCTCAATTTGATGTACTAGCGAGGAAAAACTCAAACGATCCTTCTGCGACGCGTCGCCAATCTGGCCCGAAATCTTGAAGTCGCGTTTGAATTTTGAAATTGACACCGCGGGATTTTGCTCTATTTTGACGGTCGCCTTACTATTTTCAGAAGCTTTCGGCGGTTCCGTTTTCTGTTCCGGTACAAATTTTCCCTGCATACTTAGAGATGACGACAACACTTTGAGCTTCTCATTATCTAATTCTTCCGTTTCGAGGTATTTATTTAGAGCTCGGATAAAAACCAACCTTCCCTTGCTCTCAGGCGGTACAGTAATGTTCAGCCCACTACAAACTTCTTTAAGCCTTTCCTCGCTCAAGGAACACAACGCGGCCTGAATTTCGATCTGCAGACTCTCGGTGTCCATCATACTTCCAAGAAATAATCTTTCGTACTCACCAATAGTGCAATCAGCCGTTCACAAAAGAAATGCGACACTTTACGTCAAGATCAGTCCGCCGTCGACAGCAATCGACCACAACCAACTCGCGCTCGACGAATCAATCAAGCGTGCCAATTACTTTGTCCTTCACAACCCAAGGCAGTTCTTCGTCGATGATAAGCCTCTTCGGTCCAGTCCTGGCAGGGTCGCCAATGTTACACACTCAAATCAACCAGATAATGAAACACAAGGTTATATTTATTCCCAAAACTTCGAGCACATGCGTTTTCTCTCTTTTACCCGACACCCTTTTGGGTTCATGAACTCGACAAAACATGTCACGCACTCTACAAATACACAATCCGTGTTTCTGCCCTAATCAAGATGTTAAAAAACTATAGACCACTGATAGATAAGCTTTGAAAGCTTATTTGATGAAGCCCGTAAAATATCAACAGATCAGTGAATGAAAAAGACGAGGGGGGTGAATAAAGGGAAGAATACTCCCAAAAAGTATTTAAGCATAAGCGCGGCCGTGCGACGAAATAACTTCACGGAATTGGCAAAGTTTCAGTCACAGCAAATTATACATAAAATCTAGAAAGATTTAAATTTACATCTCGTCGAACGTTTAAAGCGACATATTAACGCCTGCAACCATTATATTTTATACGAACCTCGCAAACTTTTAAACACGTTTTCTTGCGATACCTGCGAAAGTATTCAGTATAATTTCCGGTAAGAATTTTGCGGACAATCTGATCGATTTCTCTTGCATTTTTTGCTGAGACTGAAACTTTTCACCTCAAGCAAAGCTCCGTCGCACGTCCCAAACAAACATGGCGAGCACCTGAGCTTCATGTATAAGGCCACGTTAAAACACACGAAAGGACTCTAAAGCACACTTCACTCTGATTGGGCAGAAAAGCACAAAGATTTTCTGGCACCAATCAGATGCCAGAGCGACAGCAGCTGTTTAAGACAATGTCCCCAGGGGCTCTTCCGCCCTAACTTGAAATCGACTTACGGCCACTGGGTCTCCAAGGATGAGTTATCTCAGATCAAGGAAAATAAACTTTAGATCCCGAACATGTGGTTAGTCTCGTCAATGCGTATGCGCCCGACCATTGCGTAAGCTTAGCGAATGTAACAGGAATGGGTAAGTTTCATTAATCTAACGTGTAAAATGTTCATATTTCGGAATATTTAGTGTATTAAATGGACCATATTTTGTTCCCCATACTATTCCGTATAACGCATTCAAATTATCAACGGTTACCGCATAGCTTAGCACCGCGTCACACAACGCGTGACGCTTTCACGAAATAATCCTTCGCATTTCCTCGAGACGTTAGCTTAGGGCGGCTGTGCAGTCTTTACCCATCTCTGATACAAGAGAGTTGAAATGGTAAATTGGCCACCGTAATGATTACAAATCCTACTCGCTCCGACGAAGGGCTAACGCTCGAAACGTCAGCTTTTGTAATCATTACGGTGGCCAATTTACCATTTCAACTTTGTTGATATATCCAAATTATTTCGTTACTCCCACCGACGCAGCCCCAAACAGTTTCTTTCGAAACTATCAGCCTTTATTCATCTGATACAAGAGGCGAACATAAACTGCTATTGAAAGTTGGTAATTTCGGAAGAAAAAAGGCAAAGGCAAAGCGAAAGGCTCGATTCGGGTACCCGTTCACTAAACATCTGCTGCACAATACGGCAATTCAAATCTAATCAATGATTTGCATAATGGTGTTTTATTGTATTTGTGACGGTGAGATTTAAAAAAGGTTCGCAGATTTTTGGCTCTTCCGTTTGTGGTTTAAAATTCTTGGAGATTTTTGCATGGGCTAGCATAGGCCATTTGTTTTTTTAATGTAGTGAGATCTTCTTTATTTTTTGCTGGGGTCACGCAAAGCAAATCACACTTTTCCTCCAACTTCATTCTCGGAGAACTGTTCGCTTTTCTGAATAAGGAGTCCCCCAAAAGAATACCCGAACATGTTTTCGCTTCAAATCGAATGGAATTATATTTTATAAAATGAAATTGCATTTATCTGTTAAAATGTAGAGCCACCTATAACTACGTCCACCACAAATTTGACGTCTTCTTTCAAACTAAACTCCATTTTGATACTTCTTGCAATCTACTTGGTTGATGGAACGCGCGACACACAAACTTTTAACTTCATATTACCTACCTGGCGTCCTATGAGGCATACCGAATTTAGCTTCGAGGTTTTCAAAGCGGGCTTCTAGGGACTTGATGGTATGATGATCATCGAGGTTTTTAAAGCGGGCCTCTAGGGACTTGATTGTATGATGATCATCGAGGTTTTCAAAGCGGGCTTCTAGGGACTTGATGGTATGATGATCATCGAGGTTTTCAAAGCGGGCTTCTAGGGACTTGATGGTATGATGATCATCGAGGTTTTTAAAGCGGGCCTCTAGGGACTTGATTGTATGATGATCATCGAGGTTTTCAAAGCGGGCCTCTAGGGACTTGATTGTAAGATGATCATCGAGGTTTTCAAAGCGGGCTTCCAGGGACTTGATGGTATGATGATGATAAAACAATACAGCGACCACAACAACCCAAGGCGCGTAAATAAACCATTCACTCGCAATAAAGTTGTTCAGTTTTCTCCCTAAGAAGCCAAATATCTGACCAGGTGCAATTTCGTCTCTCACGACTCTTTCTTGAGTATCGGTCATTGTACAAAGCAAAGCGCAAAGAGGACTACAGCAATAGAGTAGCAAAGCCATGACGTCACGTTTCCATGACAGCATTTTTCTCAGTTCTAAACAAACCCTGAGGTCTCGTGTATGGCGCCATATTAATCATGGCCTTATTTTCAATCTCTTCTTTGCTATCTTACTTCGAAGATGAAAAGAAATCTATCGCAAAAGGGGAGAACCACGTCAAATCTGATCATATAGAATGTTTTATGTATAATCAAGGCATTCTTAGAGGCAAAGTTCACGCTAGTATGAGATCAAAAGTCTACGAGGTTACGGTACGTAAGCTCTCTTGTATGTTTATGTTTATATTTTGTGAATCGGTTGGGAATCATTAGATCAATTATAAAAGCTACTCAATAGCTTTAATATCTAAATTATAGGCTCCGATGTATATAATAGTGACTTCATAAAGTATAGCTCTTAGCGCCTCTAAAATAGGATCCGTTCGATGGCTGTTCGATTGGAGCGCTGAGAACGCCTGAGAGCTATTTACAACCAATAAAATCACTAAAAGAATAAAAATTTTTCTTCTTCTACTTTAGATATACGTAGATAGTAACTTGAATATCAAGTCGACAGAGTGTGAATGTCCTAGGGGCGCTTTCAAGTGCAGTCATGCCGCAGCTGTGTTCATTTACGCCATACATCATGTTAGTCGTACGGACATCGAATGTCGATGGAACAAGCCAAAAAAGCCAACTTGCCCTGCAGTTCGGGACGTCACTGAGATGTTTCCTCCTCCGAAACAGTACTGTGCTCTATCGAGAGAACCTACGCAAGCAGATCGTTCATCAATTTACCGATCGTTATGTGAATATGGAAAGTTCACAGGACTATGGTGGATTCTGAGCCCTGAACCTGAACCGGTGACGTTACCAATGCTTACAATCGAAGAAATAATTTATTCTGATGGCTTCCTTCAAGCCCATGGAAAGGAAGATCAGCTCTCTTTTTTTAAGGAAAAATGCAAAATCCAAAGTAGTACTATACAAGAAATAGCAAAACTCACAGTGGGTCAAAGAGAGAATCCAGCATGGTCAATGCTTAGAAAGGGAAGACTCACAGCTAGTAATTTTGGTCCTGTCTTAGCAGCCAAGAGAGTTTCACAATCACTCTTGAAAAGACTCATGGGCGAGTATGATTTATCTGGAGTCAAAGCCATCACATGGGGAGTCAACAATGAAAAGGAAGCTGTGAATGCATTTGAGATGTCACATTGTTTAAAAGTTGAACCAACAGGAATTTGGTTTGAAGAGTCAGGTATTCTTGGTGCCACACCTGATGGTCTAGTTGATCAAAAAGGTATTTTGGAAGTAAAATGCCCATATACGTTTAGGAATTCAACCATAGAGGAAGTTATAGAATCAGAATCATTCTATTTGGAGAAGCGAAAGGACAAAATTGAGCTTAAGAGGGATCACAAGTCTGGGTATTGGCATCAAATTCAAGGACAGCTCCATCTCACAAACAGAATGTATTGTTATTTTGTTGTGTGGACTGTCAAGGGCCACGTAACTTTGGTCATTCATAGAGATGAGGAATGGAAACCTAATCTTGATATTCTAAGAAACTTTTATTTCCATCATTACTACCCTAAAATGATTGAGGGGGAATTATTATAAGTGTGAATACATAAGAGGAGACATATACACTTGTAATCTTTATATTTATTCTACCTTATGTGGAAATGAGAAATTAAAAAATAATGTTACTGTTCAACTCTGTAGAACAATTGAAAAGATTGAAAATTACTAACTGTTAATGATTCTCTTCTTCCCTTGTACAGTTAGGATTATATGAACTAGGAAAATAATCATAGAATATCATAGTTGTTAAAGTTATGAGGAATAACCTATATCTATCCATCTATCTCAATTGTTGGTAGACTACTTTTCCAAAATAGAGACAGAAACTAGAGTGATGCTTTCATGCCTATTTAAGTAAGAATCACACCCTAAGTAAAGAGCAAAAAGTAGAAAAAAAAAGAATTGAAGAAATTGCCATAACTTATTGACTTTTTATTACTGTAACTATTGAATCTTTGTAGTCATCGAAAACATGACTTGAGCCTCTCTTGAGAATTTTCTACTCAAAAAATACATTTGTACAACCTTCCTTGATTAACGGAAACTGCAAATTAACAAGAGCAGCACAAAGCTGAAAAATTTTTTCAGAATAGCATCTTAGGTAAGAGGGAATAAAACTTAAAATCTTAAAATCCTTTAACCTGGCGTTAGCCCTCTCTACATGGATTCTGCATTTGGCAATCGACTTAGTTACTTTTATTTCATTTTCAGTAAATTTACCATTGTTTAAGAATGGGGGAATATTTACAGACACACCCCTCGGAACTATATCTTGGATTAGAAAGCCCTTGTCAGCAAGAACAAGATCTCCTGGATAAAGGTGTTTCAAAAAACCAGACATTTCCACTATAGCCTTATCTGAAGTTGATCCAGGGTAAAGGTTAGAAACATATGTTATGACCCCATTAGGTGCCACACCAACGAGTACTTTAAATGAATTCATACCTCTGTATGAAGAATAAGTTGCACTTTGATGACTCATTAGGCCAGGGGTTGCAACTTCAATGTCTGTGCAATCTATTATGATCTTACAAGAACTGAACTGTGTAAATGATGACGGCAAACAAGTCTTATTTTTCTCCCTAGAAGGTACTGTTGACATCAAAAAAGTGAACAAAATCTCATGCAAGAGATGAATAAATGTAATGACAATATTAGATATAGTAGTTTCACTGCATGAAAATAACTGAGCTATATGAAGGTTCGTGTAATTCTGTCTAATCTTCATTAAAGTTATGAATATCTGGTCTTCAAAACTTATTGATTCCACCTTCCAGCCATGAAAATATATTATTGAGTCTTTGAATCTTAAAGTATAAAGTACAACTACATCAAATACTTGCTTAGTTGGAAGACCGGTTTCCATGCGTATTACATCGTCACTTAACGTAGACACTGAGTATTTTTCTCTAAAATATTATGACTTCTCTTCATGTTGTTGAAGGTCATTTCTCAGCTGCTTTACTTCTGCTTCAAGGATTATCTCCGAAGCAGTTAAATCGTTGAGTACGTCCCGTTCTTGATCTTCACTTTCGTTGCTCTGCAAGGCTTCTCTCATTTTTTCGATGTCGACTAATTCCTTGCCATCTGTACTTTTTTCCAATTTCTTCTTCTTCTTTGGTGGCGGTTTACTGCTAGAAGGGAAAAGTTTTCCTTCGTTGTGCTTAAAAATCTCTGGCCCAAATACCTTCTCGCCATTTCTGAAATGGCAGCTGCAAACACGGCTGTGTTTGCTTGGTTCTCGATCTTCTCTCCTGTTGAAACATATAGAGATGTGGAATGTATTTAGATCAGAGTTGGATTTTGTTAGAAGTAAATCGAAACAAGCGTCAATCCAACAAGTACCATGTTTATTAGTCCGAAAGCCACAATACTTTAGTTTAGCTGCGATATTCTGGTTTTACAGTATATATGTAAGTTAAAATACAAACCTTAATAATCTTCTCCACCGATCATACTCAGATTTTTTCTTTTCTTTGCTCGGGAATGCAAAGAAGCGACAGCAATGACTCTCAGACTGGTGATTACATTCGGGTGCGAAACACTGAACCATTTCGCCTAATTCTCCAATATTTTAGATTCTGCAAGATATTATGGCCTTATCCTTCTACTTCCAGCATAACTTGAATGTACCACGAGCGTCAAACAAGGAGTTCAAAGTCTGTAAAACGGAGCTTCACATGACGCTTGCGTCCGCCATATTGGATAGAACAGTTTGTTTAGAACTGAAAAAAATGCGGTCATGACAACGTGACGTCATACTTTGCCACTCTATTGTTGAAGAAGGAAATCGTACTAGACTTATAAATAATCGCGAGCTCGATTGTCCAAAGTCGCTTGTTTAGGCAAGACTGCAGTTTCGATTCTTTCTGAATCACGTCGGTTGCCTTCTAAGAACAATGGAAGTCGTGCCGGTCTGTCAACACTCTTGAACTTTCGAAGAAACGGCGTTAGACAGTGAACCCTTCACTTTCCATGTATATTCACGCTATCTCGCTGTCACTAAAGTGTTCACTCGACCGCGACAGAATGCAAATGACTCACTTTTAGTTTTACAACCATGATGCAACGCAGTCAGAGTGCGCACACCACCTGGTTGTGTGGCTTTCACAATGCGTGTAGCCACATTATGGCAAAATCTGATTTATTTATTTATTTGTCCACGAGAGTCAAGTGCCTGCCACGTGGTATAGTGTCGTACGGCGCACTAGTCTGAGTCAACCATTTTGGTTATGAGCGTGGTCTCGAGTAATTTTTTTTCTCAGTGATGACCGTACCGTATCACGAGTTAGTGCTCCTCACACAAATCAACACACCCAGACCCGGCCTGTGTTAACCCTTTCTTTTTTTCAACTGGTGGATGAAAACAGCTTTATTAGCGGCAACCATGGTTTATCACGGCAGACATGATACATTCGTCGAGAAAACAGAAAAGAAGAAAAGTAAGGATTAAGGAGGCTGGATATAGTTTTTCACTTTCCTGATGCAAGATATTTAAATTAAAATTAACGAAGCTTAGCTTTGACAAATCGCGATCACATTTTCCCCTGAAATAAAGATATTATCGTAATGACTTTATTAATCTATTGACAGGAATACTATATAATTAAAACGCTAAACTACTAAAAACTAATATTACTAATATTAAATTAACAATAAAACTAATCAGGCTATTTAAAATTCAGGAAAAAAGGTCACTACGTAATTTAAACTAAAAATAAAACTAGAAGTAATCTTGCGCTTGTATAAATGTAAAATTTACAATAAGGCTAGTAAACTATTTACTAAAACAATAAGGCTAAAGGGCTAATTACGAAATTCGATACAGAAAGGGGTTTACAAATATGAGATTATTTCATAAAAATAGGTCAGCAGCTGTACAATTTACTTTAAAATCATCTACAGATTCACTTCTAAAAAGGGCTGGTGCGATACTCTGATGCTATTATTGACAGACTTTAATATTTCGAAAGAAATCCTGGTCCTGAGCCAGCTAATAACAAATGGGTAACCTTCAACGTCCGTCTCAGTCTGCCAATTTCTCCGCTAAGTGTTTCATAAACATTTTGTATTCTTCGCCCCTCCCGCCGTTGGTTCCAAAAATAAGTGGGGTAAAGGAGACCATCTCGACTTCTAGTACCCTTTCTTGGTACTTTCTCTTCTTCTCACTCTCCTGTTCCTTGAAAATTGCTGCAGCTGATTTCCCCTGGTTAGTCTTGGAGTTGACATGCGTCACTCTAACATCGAAAAATGCTGTCACTCCGCGCGACCAGAAGCCATCAGCCTTCACATCCAATCTCGCGTCGGAACTTGTCGTGGCTGATCTTAAATCCATCGCTTCATTGTCCAATGGCTGGAAGTGAGGCTCCATATGGACATTCTTGCACACTTTGCTGCGGGAGGTTAATAGATTTCTCACTCCATCATGGCGTTGAGCCACAAATGCCCCCTTTTTACATGACAAGGTATGGCTTACGTTAAATGGCTCACCACAAGCACAAGTAGACGGTATGTCCTGCAGTGGTAAATTGTACCGCAATCGCAAGGAATCCCTAAATTCTTGCTTATTCAAAGTCAAACCCTGATATTTGAGGGGTATGGCATCGAGCCAGGAACTTGCACCTTTGTCTCTGGCTTGCTGTGAGACGCAACAGCTCAGGGTCGAGGGATGCATCGATACTCTCGATTTTAAACCTTGTGTTCTCTGCCTTTAGTGACCGCAGGTCTCTCTTTAGTTTCTCTACCAATTGCTCATTTGTATTCATGATTTTACTTTGAGATTTGATAGACTCAGCATGTTTTCTGGTGAAACGTTTTGACGCTGAGTACTGTTGTGGGGCTTCTGTTGTCAAATCAGGTATTCCCAGGCCGCCTTGCGCTGGTGTTAGTGTCACGAGTTCGCTCAATTCATCTGGGAGTGGTTCTGCTTGACCGAATAGGATGGGGAGATACATCTCATCAATGACCTGCTGTACAGGGTCTACGTATTCTTCGAAAGACTCAATAGTTCGCATACAGTAAGTGAATTTAGATTTGTATCCCTGGATGAATACAATATAGGCTGCATTTCTGTTAAATAAAATCTCTAGGTCAATTGTAAATCTTAGTGGGTAAAAAATTATTAGCAATGTTAAAGTAATGTTACCACAGTGTATTACTCATTAGAAGTAAACGTCGAGTTTACCAAGCTTTGTGAATGGCTGGCAGCAAACAAATTAACTCTAAATGCTAAGAAATCTAATTATGTTATATTATGCGATCTTATTATGTGATATTTCGATATAATCTTAGAAAGAAGCTATCTTTCCAACTGACGATAAATATATTTGACATCGATAAAATGTCATATTCACCATTAGAATGCAAGGATTATGTAAAATATATTGGCATACTCATTGACAAGAATCTTAACTGGAAAACCCATATTGATCTCATTGTTCTAAAAATGAGAAAAACCATTGGTATGATAGCTAAACTGAGACAATTTGTACCCCTTTCTATCATTGTAAAGTTATATCAGTCTCTTTTTCTCCACTACCTTACTTCTGGAATCAGCTCGTGGCGTCAAGCGTCACAGTCAACTTTGGATAAGCTTCTTCTCCTTCAGAAGTGGGTTATTCGTTTATAAACTTTTCTCCAAAGTGTGAACATGCTATTCCTTTTTTTATTAATCTTAAAATCCTGCCTGTTCATTTTGTTTATATCGAATCTGTTTCTTGTTTAATGTATGATATTCAACATAAACTAGCTCCTCCCTGTATTCAAAATCTATTTGCCTATATCTCATATATACATTCCTATAACGCCAGATCAGCAACTACCAACAAATTTTATGTATGTCCTCTCGTCTTGAGCAACTTAAGAATTCTTTTTCCCACTTTGGCGTGCAGCTATTGAATGCTTTACCTGACAGTATTAAAAAATCTGTCCATAGAAATTTATTTAAAAAACAAATACATGAAATACTTATTAATATCTTCAAACAACAGAACTTGTATCTTACACCATCTTTAATTCTTGAAATAGTTAAAAAATTTGTAAACCTCATCAATCTTCTGGCTACGACCAGTATAGCGAGGTCTCTTTCTATTTCCTGTTATTATTATCATTAAATTAATTAATTTACTATTTCAATTTTAATTTACTACTTATTGTAATTTAAACTACTGTTTTCTTAGTGTAATCTGAACTGCTGCGCATTCGAAAACTTTTTACATCACGAGCCACAGGTAAACGGAAGTTCAAATATTCGAAAAGGCTGGTTGCTATGGAGTGACGTCATAAACCGGATAAGTTTCCATCATCGCCTTGACAGCCTTTTTCGATAATTGCTCGCAGTAATCTGAGTAGTTGCTTGAATTTGTACAATCTCTGTTCCTGCTGGGTACAATGAAGCCTTTTTTTTATTAGGGGCTGGATCGGCCTATTGACATTTGGAGATTGGATTTCATATTAATATGCGTAAGCAAAAGCGGGAATATTTAGTTTCCCGCGGTCGAGTGCAGTTATGGATCCCTTGAAACTTCGAAGGGTTGAATTGCTTCATTCTCCACCAGATGAGTCAAGGGAATGGTTTATCTTAAATTTCAAGAAATGTGGCATAAGAGTCAGCAAGTTTTTTGAAGTAGCCTGTTGGTGGCACATTTTCCAAGCGTTTTGTACGGTCCAGCTTTAAAAAATGGCGGAAGCTTGGATGACCGATATGTTCAGAACAACAAAGTGGCCATCGCCTCTCTATTTGGAGTTGTTTCTACCATCTTCCGGCAGAAATTCGAAGAAGGAGAAGTGGTGAGATATCTTTGGTTGATCGATAAAATAAATTCTTGATCCTGGATCAAGAAAAGCTTGGCAAACGTTACTTAGCATTTTCAAGCTAAGACGAACCGGGGTAAGTCATAACGTTTATATTTTTATTAAGATTGGAAAAAGTGAGTTTGCTGTCTTATGTTTTGTTGTGAATGCTGGTTTCACGGTGTATGAGAACTCATCTCTGCTTGGCAGGAAAATCACATAATTGGCTGAGTTTGATTTTACGCTGAGCCTCTAAGTCTTCTAGCTATGATCACTTTTTATGGCTACTTTAGGAGAAATTTCGGGTTTGTTTCCTTGATAGGGTCTTGACAGTATTATAATTTATTTCATTTCTATTTTTCTACGACAAAAGATTTAAATCGCCAGAGGGATGCCATTGAGAAAACTGGAATAGTAGTTAATGGAAGATGCTTTAAAGTTAAATTTCCAGGTTATTTGTGTGTGCCAATCTTGACTCTTTATATTTTTTTTATCTTATTATTTTTTATTTTTGCAATGTTTTTATGTTATATGTCTAGCTACGTGATAGTAATTATTGAATCCATTTTATGCTTGGCAGTGTTAGAAAATATCTGGGAAAGTATAACATTTGAGATCTTTGGTGTAGCTATTTTAACTTCAACTTCTTGTTATCTTCTTGTCTTTTTTCATGACAGTTACTCTTGATTACAAAACACTGATAATGCTGCTCAAACAAAGAGCTGGTGATGCCAAAAAATATATCAATGAACTTTGCAAGCAAGGATTGGACACAGAATGCTGTGTATTCTGAAAAGTTATTAAGGTAGGTTATACCTGCAATGCTAAATGACATGCATCATAGTGGAATTATACAATAACACAAAACATATTCAGCCTACTGGTATTTGTTATGCAATTTATTTATAATCAATTAGTGAGAGCTTTCTTGGCTTTCTTGACTTTACAGAAAGGCAGACGAAAGGTGTCCATAAAAGTGAACATATTTTATCTGTGGTGAACAGTGATTATATATCTACCATTAGTAGTGAACATTATATGACTTTAGCTCAGTTAATTCATTATTGAGTGATACATGCAATTTATTTGTAGGAATGTGCCTCTCCTGATGTTCCTTTTGGGGAAGCCTTTGCTGAGTGTTTCCTAAAGAGCAAAGCAAATATTGGGGGGTAGGTACAACTCTGCATTTCTGCATTGACATGCATAAAAAGTTCCAGCTTGCAGTATGGTATTTCACTTTCTATTGGAATACATGTCTTTAAATCTCACTTGGGATATTAAGTTTGATGGACAGTTGGCATACTGCCGGCCGACAGTTGGCCGACAGTTGGCCGACAGACTTTTAGGGGAGCTGGTCTTCACTTTTACCCAGTTACCAGCAAAAATATGGTAAGCTTGGATTATAAAGGTGGAAACTTTATTCACTGTTTTTTTTTCTGTCTGTTTCAGGTGGAAGGGGTTAAGAGATGACTTGCTCTTTCTCCTTGAAGAGGAGCCATGTGATGTTAATTTATGTGCTCTGCCTGCAGTGTATGACATTTTAATTTTTAAATTCTGTGCACCCATTGAAGTAAGGCATAGTCAACATTGTATCATTTAAAAAAATCTATTTTCTTGAAGTCTTATCCTGTAACAATATTATTTTGTTTAGTGTTGCCTGGTCACTTCTGAGATATATATTTATTTGTCATATTTCTAAGATTTATATGGCATTCGGCATAATGCCTGAGAGCTTCTGGGATATAACAAACTTAGTTTTTCATTCACTGTTAATAGAGGGAAATTATGTCTTTCCTTTCTGGTTCACCCAGGCTGAAGTCCTTCATTCAGAGTAATGCCTGAGCAATTCTGGGATATATAACATACCTAGCTTTTCATTCATGGTCAATATAGGGAAGTGTTGTCTATCCTTTCTGGTTCACACAGGCTGAAGTCCAGGCATTCAGAGTAATACCAGAGCACTTCTGGGATTTATAACATACTTAGCTTTTCATTCACGGTCAATATTGGGAAGTGTTGTCTATCCTTTCTGGTTCACCCAGGCTGAAGTCCTTGCATTCAGTGTAATGCCTGAGCGCTTCTGGGATATATAACATACATAGCTTTTCATTCATGGTCAATATAGGGAAGTGTTATGTATCCTTTCTGGTCCACCCAGGCTGAAGTCCTGGCATTCAGTGTAATGCCTGAGCGCTTCTGGGATATATAACTTACATAGCTTTTCATTCATGGTCAATATAGGGAAGTGTTGTGTATCCTTTCTGGTCCACCCAGGCTGAAGTCCTGGCATTCAGTGTAATGCCTGAGTGCTTCTGGGATATACAACATACATAGCTTTTCATTCATGGTCAATATAGGGAAGTGTTGTGTATCCTTTCTGGTCCACCCAGGCTGAAGTCCTGGCATTCAGTGTAATGCCTGAGCGCTTCTGGGATATATAACTTACATAGCTTTTCATTCATGGTCAATATAGGGAAGTGTTGTCTATCCTTTCTGGTTCACCCAGGCTGAAGTCCTGGCATTGACTGTAATGCCTGAGCACTTCTGGGATATATAACAAAGTTTCACATAGCTTTTCATTCATGGTCAATATAGGGAAGTGTTGTCTATCCTTTCTGGTTCACCCAGGCTGAAGTCCTGGCATTCAGTGTAATGCCTGAGCACTTCTGGGATATACAACATACTGAGCTTTTTATTCATGGTCAATCTAGGGAAGTGTTGTCTATCCTTTCTGGTTCACCCAGGCTGAAGTCCTGGCATTCAGAGTAATGCCTGAGCGCTTCTGGGATATATAACATACTTAGCTTTTCATTCATTGTCAATATAGGGAAGTGTTGTCTATCCTTTCTGGTCCACCCAGGCTGAAGTCCTGGCATTCAGTGTAATGCCTGAGCGCTTCTGGGATATACAACATACATAGCTTTTCATTCATGGTCAATATAGGGAAGTGTTGTGTGTCCTTTCTGGTCCACCCAGGCTGAAGTCCTGGCATTCAGTGTAATGCCTGAGCACTTCTGGGATATATAACTTACATAGCTTTTCATTCATGGTCAATATAGGGAAGTGTTGTCTATCCTTTCTGGTTCACCCAGGCTGAAGTCCTGGCATTGACTGTAATGCCTGAGCACTTCTGGGATATATAACAAAGTTTCACATAGCTTTTCATTCATGGTCAATATAGGGAAGTGTTGTCTATCCTTTCTTGTTCACCCAGGCTGAAGTCCTGGCATTCAGTGTAATGCCTGAGCACTTCTGGGATATACAACATACTGAGCTTTTTATTCATGGTCAATATAGGGAAGTGTTGTCTATCCTTTCTGGTTCACCCAGGCTGAAGTCCTGGCATTCAGAATAATGCCTGAGCGCCTCTGGGATATATAACATACTTAGCTTTTCATTCATTGTCAATATAGGGAAGTGTTGTCTATCCTTTCTGGTCCACCCATATTGAAGTCCTGGCATTCAGTGTAATGCCTGAGCGCTTCTGGGATATACAACATACTTAGCTTTTCATTCATGGTCAATATAGGGAAGTGTTGTGTATCCTTTCTGGTTCACCCAGGCTGAAGTCCTGGCATTTAGCGTAATGTCTGAGCGCTTCTGGGATATACAACATACTTTAAGTTTTTTCATTCATGGTCAATACGGGGAAGTGTTGTTTATCTTTTCTGGTTCACCCAGGCTGAATGGAAGTTCTGCTATTCACAGTAATCCCTTAGTGCTTGTGGGAGACCTAACATTCTTATTTTCTTTGACATTCACAGGTTAATCAAGGGAAGTGTTGTCTATCGGCCTTACTGGTTCACCCAGGCTGAAGTCCTGGCATTCAGTTTAATGCCTGAGCGCCTCTGAGATATTTGACTTACTTAGCTTTTCATTGATGGTTAATATAGGGAAGTATTGTCTATCCTTTCTGGTTCACCCAGGCTGAAGTCCTGGCATTCAGTGTAATGCCTGAGCGCTTCTGGGATATACAACATACTTTAAGTTTTTCATTCATGGTCAATACGGGGAAGTGTTGTTTATCTTTTCTGGTTCACCCAGGCTGAACGGAAGTTCTGCTAGTCACAGTAATCCCTTAGTGCTTCTGGGATACCTAACATTCTTTTTTTCTTTGACATTCACAGGTTAATCTAGGGAAGTGTTGTCTATCGGCCTTACTGGTTCACCCAGGCTGAAGTCCTGGCATTCAGTTTAATGCCTGAGCGCCTCTGAGATATTTGACTTACTTAGCTTTTCATTGATGGTTAATATAGGGAAGTATTGTCTATCCTTTCTGGTTCACCCAGGCTGAAGTTCTGGCATTCAGAGTAATGCCTGAGGTTTTCTGGCATATATAATGTGAAGAAATTCTTGTGACGCAAACTTTTCTGTTATTTGAGCTCTTCACCTATATCTACAGCAGAGCGACAGGAATAAATAGTCGTTTGAGACAAAAATTTGAAAAACAGCTTCATTTACTGTTAAAAGTCGCCCTGCAAACCGCGACGGGAAGAGAACATCAAAACAAAAAATGCTGCCAAAAAAACTCAATAAATAACACAAGGCAAAACACTGCTGGTACATTTCTTTGCGAAGCTAGATCGTGAACTCTCTGATGCGACGTTTTTGTAGGGCGTAAACACACGACGACGATTGATTTCCTGACAAACTGGGTAATATGAGATAATATAAAGTATGAAACAACACGAAGTAACGCGCACAGCCTCAAGTGATCGATATACCGTATTTCCTTGAATAAGTGCCCACCCCTTGGCCATTCAAACTTGTAACTCTGAATAAGCGCGACACCGGAACCCTTTCTTTTTCAGCTTTCATAACATTTTAAACTTTTACTACCTTAGATGAATATGTTGGGAGAGATTCTTGCTTGAAGAGTTATATTACGCCGATGTATTATCTTTCCTTTTTATATGGCTGGCTTCGTAAGCGGTGCAAGATGCAGCGAATTCTGTGAGCTGATTGGCTATTAACCCTTGCTTATTTTTCGTTTTCTGCGGTGGCCAGCGTTGCAGCCATTTTGTCTTTGTGTAACCTGCAGGCAAGCTCTCGCTTGGCTCTTATCGCTTGGCTCAGGTTTGAGTTTTCCTGCTTGGTCAATAACGCATTACTGGATCTACCGCGCTCTATGTTAATTTCCAAACCACTCTAACGCACAGCGCTTGACTCAGTATTTAAAGTTGGTTTTCGGAAAAAGTCAACGTCCCACCCCTCTCAAGAAGCTTTTAGAATATAAAAATTCAAGGACTTTCTAAGGATTGGTTAAATTCATTGGGGGACTTGCCCTGAAATTAACAGACTTGCAAGACAGTACGAACCCTGTTAAAGTTCAAGGGAGTTTAAACTTGTTCGTAACGTGCCATTAAACGAAAGTTGGTCTTTGTCTGTTTAAAAGCTTTGTCAGCTTGTTTAACATCTATCTTGATTTGAAAACAATTATTATTACCCCCGGTCTCTGTTTATTCACGATTTTAATCATCGTTGCGGAGGAGGTGGCGCAAAGAGATTTTCAACACCAGTGCGTTAATCACATCGTACCTATAATGTCTGTAATCTCTCGCAATTATCGAGAGGATTCCGGCACCAATATAGGTCATATGAAGGCCAGTGACAAAGAATCTTATGTGTACTGCATGAATATCGTTTAAAAAAACTGGAACAGTGTGTAAACTATAAATGCGACATAAAATACCAGTGAGAAAAAGCCGCCATGTATTGTGGACTCTGCGTTAAACAGCAAAAGAAATTATAGGTTGTAATACGCCGAGTTTATTCCCAATAACTGGTAACCGGATGCTCAAAAATTACAGCACCAAGCGTCAGCTGTCAAAGATTCCGAACACAGCGGAAAAAAAGTCGTCGGTTCTGGAATTTACTTTGTTTCCGATCCGAAAACAAAAATCTGGTAAAATTGATTAGAAAACAAAACACTCAGGCCGCCAGTTAAATGTCGTAGTAAATAAGCGTCGCAGCCTATGTCAGTATTAACGAAGTTAACTAAATCCGCAAGCATTGACTAAGAAATGTTTCGTCGACGTGACTGTAACTGCCGCAACACACTCCGGGCGAGCGCTTTGTCTTGTCACTATTTTTAAGCGCCGGCCATGTACACTTTTTTCGGATACGGCTTCTTTAATTACCTTTTCACGCCATAGGATGATGACATGATTGTGTAAAAGTTGACGCCTCTATCAGATTAGGAGCGAAATACGATCAAAAATTTTACCCAAGCAAGCCACTGGTATCCAGCAGAGAATGCGGACTAAAAGTACGGATTCTCTGCTGGATACCTAGACTTTTTTTGGTTGCTAACGGCGTGAGGCTCGTTATGGTACCTAGTGATAAACCTAGCTTAATTATACCTACCCCCCCCCAACTATTCTTCAACTAATTGTGGGTAGGCACTTCTCAAATTGTAACTGTTGTAAATCAATGAATTGTTGTTGTTGTTGTTGTAGTTGTTGTTGTTGTTGTTGTTGTTGTTGTTGTAGTCGTTGTTACTCAATATATCATTCATTAAAATATTGCTTGTGTTCTGATCTTGTTAGGCGCCTATCTTTTTTCCCTAAATTCTTTCATTTACAGGCCCATATCCACCTACCTCGACTTAATTGTTCTGTGCTCTTTATTTAAAATACAGTCCCACAAAACCCAAATACAATAATTATCGTAACTGATTTGCTCTCAACCAACTGAGAATAGAACTTTGTGCCAAAATGGACAATAGAAACCTACGCTCAGCATTATGTTACTTTACATGTATGTTTTGTCCAAAATTAGCCATACATCCAAATTAAGCTCCCAATGGCTTCTAGTGTAGATTACATCATTTCCTGAATGTCCCGGCCCTTCTGGAAAGTTTTGTGCTCGTTCCTTATGTACTGGTACACAAAGTGCTAAAAATATTCATGTGAAATGCTTCTTTAGAGTTAATTTCATATCATTTGCCTTCTTGGAAAGACAACCAACCTACAAACTTCAGAACTCAATTCCACTTCGTTACATAAGCAAATCGTGACTGAATCTATAAGGCCACCATGGGAGATGATGCTGACGTTTCTTTTAATTCCTAAAATCCTCAGGTTACTTGTGCATCCTTGGGTGTTACTTGTCAAAACATGTGAGACCTCAATTACAAAGTTTGGCAATTAACCCCTCATCTTGAAAATGAACATTTCAGGACTATTGTATGCTAGTTATCTTTTTTTATCAATGAACAGGAACAATATTGAAAACGATTTAAGTGTAATCAGATATTAGCTCTTCTAATTGAAACCCAATGAGACACCAGACACTAAAAAGCAGCTCAATTTCGTAAGCCACGCAAGTACGCATTACGGACCTACTTTTTATGCATAGCTTACAATGCGCGCTCCGTTTGGGCAAAAATCTAATGTATATCTGCCTGTTTACCAATAGAGGACTGAAACATCCTCCCGTCGTGGGAATATGGCGCCACCTTGGGAGAATTACCAGATTTTAAATTAATAAAGGTTTTCGGTTGGAGGAAGCGAAGAAGACACTTGAAAAGCCAAAAAAAAACCACAAAGGTGTTATTCATTGTAACATTATCGAATTGCTCATTTGAAATTTCATATAACTAACTGGTTACTCCATTGCTAAGCGTTTGTTTTACGCTGCACGGTTAAAGTGAAAGAAATATTTGAAAAGGACTCCAGAAACTGCTCGCCGAGAAGGAAAGGTTCCCATAGTATTTGCTTCAAGAATATTGTAGTGTCGAACTTACTGAAGTTTTGTTTTATTTTTTTATTTTTACTTGAAATCCTATTTAGTGGTAAGTATTTAGTTTGCAAGTAGTGATTTATGGCAATTCCCAGTTGTTTTCCGCTTCATGTGATAGTTTTTCCAAGTTTAAAATTTTTAGGCTCTGTTTAATTTTTTAACGAGGACTTCATGAAGGGTTTAATTCAAACTGAAGCAATTGTATAAAATTTGGTTGAAAAGTTTGTCCAATCTTCTCTAGTGATCTTAACGTACAACTTTTATTTGCAAATCACGCTCGCCAATGGTACTTGTGTTTTATACATTGTACTTATGCATTGTACTTATGCATCGTACTTATGCATTGTACTTATGCATTGTACTTATGCATTGTACTGGTGTTGGAGACCAGTTAAGGCCGCTAAAAAAACTAAAAAGCCCATCAGCAATTATAAAACCACTAATTGTGGTCACCGAGCTAATCACCTGAACTCCCAACAGTATGAATATGCGCAAACTATGACCAGTGTTTTGATTTCTCCAAGAGTAATTTTATAAGTTGAGCAAATATTTGACTTCCAAAGAACCCCGAACTTTACAGAAGCTATTTTCCTGAAATACAATAAGCAGGTCACTCATCAAGAAACGTTCCAGGCGTCTCACGCTAACAGAAACCAAAGGGCCACACGATAATCACATCGCCACCTCCCTTGCGCAGGAGCTTCGCAGTTACCTCTTAACCATTGTTGCTTTCTCCTTGGGTAACATTTCTTTATTTGGAAAAGTATTGTGCCACAGAAATTATGCCTCAGGAAGCTCCTTAGGATGTTATCCCTTGGCACATCATCTAAAAAACTCAAATTTTTTTAATGGATTGTGGCGCTTTTGCGATTGGACCCGAATAATTTGATTTTATTCGACTCTTCAACTTCATTGGTAACATGACAAATTTTTGTCTCTGGGTATAGATAATAATTGAGAACGGAATTTGTTTATTCGTTTTCTTTCGTCAGAATAAGATTTAGCCTGCTTCAAAAAAACAAGTTTCATTAAAAACGAATCGCACAATACACTGGAAACGAAATTCCAGATATAAGATGGTGGAGGAAATTCTTTTGCTAAATAGTCTGCAGAGCAGGCCTAATTTTGGCGAGGCAGTGATCAGTCTTTTCTTAGCGAAAATTATGGACGTCATCTTTGATTTGAATGGAAGCGGAAGGCTGGAGAGAGAAAGAAATTAGGGACTGGTCATTTATTAGAGGGAGGAGGGGGGTCGGGCTGATACATTTTAATTGTCCTATACATAATTTCACTTGGGCCTGTTCTCGCCACTGCATAACATAATGTGGCCACCCTTCGAGTCTGTACATAAAATAAGATGACCTACCCTCAACTACAGAAATATTTTAAATAAAACTTGAATAAAACTCGCCGAACTATTTAAAGCAAATAGCGAAAATAAGAGAAAGGCATAGAAGAGAAAAGCTGGTCGAGAAGAATAGAATTTTGGTTTAATCTCCAAACTACAGTCTGATGGTAAGAATCCAGTTAAGGAAGTCAATGTGGCTGCTCTAATATCCTTAAAAGGGACACAAGTTTACTGGCTAAAGCAAATGATGGAAAGATGGCTTACAAGTGATCAAGCTTGTACACTAATTTAAGAGTACTTGCCCTCTATCAGCTCTTCAAACAGTGAATCAGAGGACAGTGCATGATGTTGAGTAATATTAAGTTATACATGAAGTTTTTTTTCCAATGTGAAAGAACTGCTCTACACCATGTTATGTTGGTTTGTTATTGCATCATTTTGATAATAAATCGTATTTGAATTGTTGATTCCTTCAGTGTTGTTTCTTTTTTGTGGAACGGAAATTGGAATGCACAAAAATACATAGCCCCTCAGAAATGGTTGCACAATTTTATGCAGCCCCCCCCCATTTTCAGGTGCGAAAAAGGTATGACCCTCACCCTATTTTCACTAACCCACCCCCCTCTAATAAATGACCGGTCCCTTTTTACCAAGGGGATTAGTAACAATGGAAAAAAAAAAAAAAAAAGAAAGGAGGGAGTGAGTGTGGGGAGTGGGTATTATGAATATTTCGCCCTTCCCCGTCCCCTCCCTCTACCGTCGCCCCTAACTCCAAATCAAACATAACTAAACCGCCGCCTGGTTAGCTCAATTGGGAGAGCGCCGGACTGCTGTGCGGGAGGTCGAGAGTTCAATACCGGCCGGACCAACACTCAGGGTCTTAAAATTAACTGAGAAGAATATGCTTCCTTTCTTTAACATCAAGAAATGGTTAGATATTCTAGTCTTCTCGGATAGGGACGAATAAATGGAGGTCCCGTCTCCTGCAGGGTTAGGGGCAGGAGACGTTAATTTCCCACGCACGAGATTACTGTGTGATGGATGTCCTCCCCTGGGGTGGGTTGGGTGGGTATACAGCGCTTTGGACAATTAGTGGATTTTAGCGCTATATAAATACAATTATTATTATTATTAATTATTATTATTAACTAGCCGGTTGAATAGACCACGATCGCGCGCTTCTTAAAATTAACTCACCATAATAAGACGCTTGCACTGCAGGCTTAGCTTCTTGCTGAAGGGCTTAACTTGCTCGCTTTGACTTCATTGTGAAGGTAAAGAAAATAAAGAAAATATTATAACAACTAAGGTTTTTTTAATTTTTCTGGCATTTTCAAAGGATGAACTATTCTGAACGTTGTTCTCACCCATAATTTCACCCTAAACATCAATTAATGTTTCGCACGCTGGTTATTATTTTTAGAAAATTATCAAATTAAAGCTTATTTCCTACCAAGAATTCTACTACTTGACAAGAAAAAGGTACATTCTAGCTCCAGCTATCCAGCATAATCAATGAAAATGTAAGCCATGAAATCTCTTACCACTCGTTACTGGTGTGGGCAGTATATTCAGCTAGACTATGCGAACCAGACGAATGTCGGGAAAAACAGAGTTCTGTTCTAAAAGTTGTAAAAACACCATTAAACGGCTATGATTAAAAAACATGTTGTTGTTCTTCCATTATTCTGTCAAATCTGACAGACGATATGGTTATTTCATAACAAAAATCATTGTTAACATGAGATAAACAACTCAGTGAAAATACTGATGCGTTCTCGTTGAATTGTTCTTTCAATGTGGACAATATTTTGTAAGAAAGATGGATGCTTAATCTATCTTTCCTGGAAAGTAGAAGAGTGTTAAATACAAGCAAACCACTGTATTTTGACCAATATCCTCGCACACCTTATTTGGCCACTGAAATGAGATACTGCCTCTTCTTCTCTTCTCGCCACCGGATCGGTCTTCGACCCATTTTGAAGATGGCGCCCTGTAGCTAGCGCTTCCTACCAGCCGCGAAATGCTGCATTGTCAAAGGGTAGTCGGCTAAGAACTTTAGACATTGTTATTTGTGTTTCTCAGAAAGTTTTCGGACCATATTTCTGGGCTCGCCTACTTGGAGCTGGCCATTTTCTCACACCTTCTTGCACAACAGCTTAAAAAAATTTTGTTAGGTTTGCCTCTTGGCTTCACAACTTGAATCTTGGATTCTCTAAACCGCTGATGTATCACAGGAGAGAAAATTCATTCAGGTTCCTTTTCTTGTTCTATTATCATATAGTAAAATCCAGAAAAGTTTAACTAAGACACCTCTTAGTATTCGTGATTACGAAAACTAAGAGCCCCACCAAACCATTTTGTAAAATTTCTACAAAATCGAATTACGACCGTTCAAAAACCATAATCCGTAGAACAACCAAACACTACTATCATACTTGACGATCAGGTATGTGGAAAGCATCCTCCGAAATCTGTCAGAAGGGGTAGTTTGGAAATTAAGGAATGCCGGAATTTGGAACCGGAACTGGAATACTCGGAATACTTCGGAATATCCGGAATACCCGGAATGACCGAAAAATAATAAATTTTAAAAAATAAAAGTAAATTAATAAATAAATAAGAATATCGATTATTAAAAATTGATGGTAAATTCAGAACTTGATTAAATAATTTAATACGAAATTTTTCTCTGAGGGTCCCTTCCCCCCCCCCCCCCCCAAAAAAAAAAAAAACACTTACCGGCACTCTTCATGGAGATGCACGTATTAGAATTAAAAAAAAAAGTCTACGTCAGGCCAGTAGCCCATACAGCCTAAGCGACGGAATATTTGTACTCTAGTACTCTCTCTTCACCCTGGATGGGATGCAAATCCATCACATGGTTTCTCCCTGTTTTAAATTCGCCTCCACCGGTTTACACACCTGTAGGATGTCATGGTCCGTCTTTAGCACCTAATTATCGACCGATCTGGTAACCAGTGAAAATGAGATTTTGATAGTAGCAAACAACCACTTATCCTCAAGAGGTCTATTCCAAACGTATACAGTGTTACTGAATCGCACGAGCGCAATCTCTCAAGAATAGGAGTGTTCTTTTTCCCTTCTCTCTTGCTTCTTTGCTTTCTTTTGTCGACCTTGTATGTCTTTACCACTGGTTAAGCTAAAATAAATATACCTTTCTCCTCATAATAGAAAAAGGAGGCTTTCAAAACACGAAATGGACCATGAGTGTTTCCAAAGAATACTACACTCCCAGACACCACCTATCAAACAATAAGTATGCGGGCTTACACAATGATATTGTACTGAACTGTATGCAAATTTTTGGCTTAGCGACTGTAACCTTGTTTACATCGTTGAGAAGAAACCCCATCCCCTAAAAAACAAAAGAAAACAAAACAAAGCAAAAAAAAAAGAAACACTTAGTATGAAAGATCTTGAAAGTACTCAGTAGAAAGCGTATTGAACAAGATATCACTGAATTAACCGAATAAAAAAGGTTTTTTGCTTTTGTTTTTTTTTGGGTTTTCCATCCTGGCAAACGTCCTTTCGTTATATCTAAATTCTGCCTCGTGAATACGACTCTGCGGTATTCAATGAGACGGTGTAATTTGATAAATTGAAAATGATCCTTGAGTTGGAGACCAAATTGATATAATCATCTTTGAGAGGAAATTAATGAAATCCCAGAGTTTCGTCCTGTGCAAAACATCCTCAACGAGTGTTTACATCGTTCAGAAGTGTCAATAACGATATCGTCAAGGTAAGCGGTGAGATCAAAATGATTTCAATCGCCATTAAAACAATTCATCAACATTTTTCAGGTTTAATTTAACAGGGCAAACTAATGAAAGGACCCCGTTCTATTTTTTACGCTCAAATTTAAAATAGCTTTCATTTCGGCGTTCTTAATTTATGTGCAGGTGGTCATGGAATCTGGTGGTTTTCAAATTAAAACTATAATGCATTTCAATATTTTTTTACATGTTAATGGAATAATCGAGGGCATGCCTAAATGCCTCCGCGCAAAAATTGCACAGCTACCGCTGATGACTTCCGTAAATAGTATTATCACTCCAAATTCACCCATTCCTGTCTGACATATTTCCATGTAATTCTTCCAAAGGAATTTGTTACAGCAATGTTTTTCTATTCAGTCTATAAGAATGAAAACAAAAAAATTAACCTTTTAAAGTGTATAGCCTTCATTATCACAAGGAGAAAAGTTTTTTCAAAGCTTACAATGGTCAACGAAAAACAAAGGAAACACAGGAAATCGTCACAAAATCTATCGGTTAGACAGCTCACCCTATCAGCACACGTAAACTCAGTACTCTTGGCCGAAAATTTGGAAACATTTTGTAGAGTTAAGTGCTGCGAATGCTTTGGCTTTGTGAGTTAATTTGCCTTAGGCATGTAAAAACGGAGCGAGGGTACCGTTCTTCCGTTAATTTTCCAATGCAGTAAACGCTAAACATTGGCGAAATTAAAAACATACCATTGAACATAGAAAGACTTTAGGGGCAAACAAAAGATAAAGAAAAGACAAATCAATAAATGAGTTCACAATAAAAATAAAACAAACAAAAAATTCGGCATACAAAGAAACTTCACAATACCAATACGGGTGTGCATAAGATTTAGCCAAAAAAATTCTGTACAACCTTGTTAGATGAGATCGGTTTCGTCTCAAGGAACTCACATTCTGCTTTGTATTTTTCAAACTGGCTCTATTCGCGAGGCAACTCCCCTTCTTTTTTTTTTTTTTTTTTTCGACAGATAAATCAGCGACAGTGGCTTGCATAGAAAACGCCACAAACTGCATTCCATTTACAACAAAAAAAGATGACGCAATCCAACGGATAAATCGCTATCCAGCGGGTAGGTGAGAGCAAAACGTACCGCGATATCCACCGGATAGAGCTTTATCCATTGAATGGTGGTGGGGGAGATCGCTAATCGCAACATGCAGCAAATAAATTGCTACCACCAACTTTTTCTTTATTTCTGTTAATTTTCAGTTTTATTCTTTTTAAAATTCTAAAGGTGGCGGAGCAAAGTAGTAACCTAAGAATTCTAGCTGCCCTTCGAACATGTGCACCCAAGTTTTCGATAACTACACGAGAAATAACTAGGCTGCGGTTGTATACATTGTAAAGAGTTTAATTTCAACCCAGAAACACTGTTCTGTGGACAAATTATTCAGCTTAAAAGTAAATATCTGCAGTAAATATAAATTTGTGTAAAGCAAATCATTTTGTCTTGCGATATTAGAAACTACAAAGTGCTGCCATTAAGTAACAGTATGAAACCACCCCTCTCCATAAATTTAATTTCTTAATCCCCCGACAGAGTCAACGGCAAATATTTTCCTTTACCAGCAATTTTTGCTATTTACATGTCGTCTCACTCTTCATTCAAGTTTAGTTTTCAGAAAAAATAAACTACTCTTAGTTTTTTCAAAGATTAACGCAAAAGATTTTGGAAATTCACAGAAACAATTTCCATATTGACAACTGAGTCTGGATGAACAGACTGCAAAATGCCACTTATCAATGTGTTCACGAAACTCAGCAACAGTTACTGAAAAAATGATGGCTTGCCAGCCTTTTATGTTGCCTCTTGTACCCTTTTCCTAACAAGCGGTTTTCAATTACTTGCCAAAATTACTTCAAGAGTTAATTAAAACAAACAAATAGACAAACGAAAGTACGTGACTTGGTCTCCAACCCAGTTCAGTCGCAGTTCAGCTCGAGCGCAAATGAATTCAACAAATTCTGAGTTCATTTACAAGGGTGAAGTAAAAATTAAAAGATTATTTTGTTAATGTTTCAACACCTAACTGGAAACCGCACTTAACCTCCACTTTGTGGCAATTATCAAAATATCTCCAAGTTCTTCGCAATCGGCGATTGACTTATTCACAATTAATTTTTCGGACGCAATTACTTAAAGTAGTTGCGAGAGCATAGTCTGTAAGAGCGGTTGAACTTCCCGCGAGTTGAACTGCTTTTAAATTCGACTTTAACTCGTAGTTTTGTTTTTTCATCAATTAGTTTTCCTGGATGATTGTGGCTGAGACGCTATCACTGTTTGCACACCACGTTGAAATGCAGCATTGTATGCCGGCATAAATGCCTGAGAAGTAAACAATAATAATGAAAAAACGGTTAACCATTTAACTGAGAGAAGCTATTTCCGTGTATCTTCTTCTTCTACTTACACTGTCAACACTTTTCCTCGCAAACACGCCAGGATATGAGACAGACTTGTCCGTGAGAGGGAAGTGTCTCGATAAAGCGTCACTTCTTTCAACAAATTTACAAGGAACGTCGCAAGAAAGAAGTTCACGTTATAACTTGAAAGTGAAAAAGTTACTATATAATCCACCACATAAGCTATATATCTTAAGCCTTGCACTCCGTTTAGCAGATTTCACTCCGCATTACATATCACAACACTCGCTTAACCTTTTTTTAAGTGTGTAACCTAGTAACACAATCGCACCAATGCACCATAATTAGTTAGCACTTATGGCAAAACAGGTGACATTCGCCAGCTAAAGATGGCAGACTAGCCAGCGTTTTTGGCTGGCTACCGGCTCCTGTTAACAACTCTGAACATGCGCCTAGTTCCTACTCGATTTCCAGTATATTAAAGCATGTTTCCTTACCTCGTCCCAAATAACTTCTGCCACGTGATCCAGCTTGGCTCCATATTCTCTGAACTCCCCACTGAATCGAATGTAAGACCACACGACAATAGCTAACAGACCGGACCATATCACCAGATTGCACATGCGCACAAACGCCACCAATCCAATCGAACCGAACACACTTGAGAGAAAGTATTCCAGAACCACTAGCGTAAAGAAGACGGCCGGAGTGCGGGCAGCATTAAAGATGTTTTTGCCGTCATTAAGTTTAACAAAGTTCTCAAATGCCTCACCGATCTCCTTCTTAAGTCTCTTGGCGTATTCCCGGCTAAATTCCCTGCCTCCCATCTTCCGAGTGCCGTGTAACATCGCCAAAGAGGTTTCCATCGCTTGCTGGTGTTTCTTTTCTAATTTATGCGGCGCTAAGTACGGTGTGTCGCCGCCACACAGCTAAGAAGAAATAACACTAATAAACAAACAAACAAACAAAAAAAACGCAGGAATATATTGGAAACCTTCTACCTTTGTCTGTGTTTGCATTTGTGACAGCACTTGTCAATACGTTTGACTTAGTCGTCCCCCGTTAAAAAATCACCTCGTGCATTTGAAATGCTGCGTTTTAACTCAGCAGCAACAGTGCTCTTTCCAAAACTCACTTGCGGTAAATACGCTTGAGTGCAACCTCCATGCAGGCTCATAGTTTGAGCCACATGAGCCCGCCGAAGAAGGAGAAGAAGAAGGGGAAAAAAGTGACGGGTAAAAAAAAAAAAAAAAAAAAAAAACTGAGCCATGGTCTCCACTAAACTTACTTCGGTAGAGTCGACCTATTATCAAACCCAACATAATGGGGCATAAATTTAATTTTCTATCACGTATTTCAACTCACTTGTTCCCTCTGTTTTGAGTAAGAGTCTTTCGAGCTTGCAAGAGCTGCAAGGTTGTTAGCTTCAGCCGTAGCTTGGAAGAAAAGCAAAAACAATCCATAGATGGACTAGAATTGATGCCTCTCTCCTGTGTCAGAGTCAGTTGCCAATAACTCGCTATTCACTAGCAGAAAACTTACCAGCAACATAGACTTTGGTTGCGGTAGTTCTTCACCTTGGAAAATCTTCATATAGGCCTGTTGAAGACAAACGGACAGTCAAACAGACAGAGATTCGCTGGAACGAAGGTTTAACGCTCGAAACGTCAGCTTAGAAACTCTCTACAGTGGCCATGTTCCATCAGCAAAGTAAACTGCAGTAAGCGTCACAATAGGGTTCAGTTTTAATTATGACGTTGAAATTCGAAATGAACGTAAATAGCTATGGGTCGGTATGCAGTTACTCAGATGGAATGTATTTTTATTCGATAGAATCGAATTCCACTCGATTTGGGGAAAAAACATGTTCAGATATGTGTCCGTAGGCATATCTGTTCAGGGAAGCAAACAGTTTCTCGAAAGCGAATGTTTTCCGAAGTTCGAGGGTAATGTTGCAACGTGCTTCGCGTGACCTTAGCTAAAATTGGCGGATATCTCGCCTGTGTTAAAATGGGCAGGTCGAAGCTTTAACCAGCCAAGCCATAAGCATTTTATTGTCGTCTACCCCGGCGGGGGAGGGGGCGATTGAGGCACACATGTTTTATCTTTTGATATGGAGGTGTTTAGAATAGAAGGTAAAGAGTAATCTAGAACCTAGATCCCAACTGTGCAACTGTAACCGCTCGGCCGTGGAAGGTCAGGTTCGCGAGCGAATTAGCGGCTGGGTCAGAAGAAAATGTCTGCGAGGTCTAGGTTTAAGGTTTTGCCAAAACATTTATCATCAAATCCGGCAGTGGGGTAGGGTATTAGAACACAATTTTGGTCCTGAGGGGGGAATATTTGAAATGATCATTATTCAAAGGTCCAAATTAACAGGGGATTGCCAGAAGAGGGAAGAGGGGGGGGGATGCTGAAGTCTCGAATTTATCAACGAATAGACTATGAGCAGCAGTCCCTCCTTTTCGGCGCGCTAACATCATCGAGCGACGTATTTCGCCGGAAAGAGGGACTACTCGTAGTCTATGACGTGATCTATCCCCAGTGCCAGAGTTCCTCGAAGTACCAGGTCGTTATTTCGTTACTATTATTGTTGTTTTCTTTTATTTTTTAAGGTTTTTGTTTTATTTATTTTTTTCATTGTCAGAGCATGAGAACTGTACCGTGCTGTACAAATCTGGTAAAGCAATCAGTGGTGTTCATAAAATCAACCCAGATGGTGCTGGACCTGAATTTAAAGTGTTTTGCGACCAAAAGACTGCCGGTGAGGGATGAACAGTGCTCCAAAAGAGGCTAGATGGCACTGTTGATTTCCACTGCAACTGATCTGACTACAAGAAGGGCTTCGGTAACCTTGAAGACGAATTCTGGCTCAGACTAGACAAAATATTCCGCCTGACAAAGTCCCCGAGCAATCTTCGGGTCGATCTAGAAGATTTTGACAGCATGACTGCTTAGGCTGAGTACTGCATGTTTGCAGTAGCGAACGCGAGCGAGAAGTAACAGTTGAGAGTTAAGGCATATTCACGTAAATTCTTTGAGGAAAATAAAATTAATTCTTAGAAAGACTCAGAAGTTTTTGGATCACTCATATGTTTCTGGTGCAAATTCAAATGCTGCGAATGCATTGTGGCGAACTTCATCGACATTGTCTGTGATGACTCGGATTTAGTATTTACTTTCCAAAACTGTAACGAAGTACTCTCGACTGATGGTAACGGGAATTTGTGTCTTTTCTTCTTGAGTATATGGTCGAATTTAAGTCTTTTGAATATCTCTCAACAACTAATTTCAAATTTTTACTTTATTATAGGAACTGCTAGGGACTCCCTTACTCAACATCGTGGCTATCCCTTTACAACCAAGGATCAGGACAATGACAGCTACGAAGGGAACTGTGCTAAGGAATATAGAGGAGCCTGGTGGTACTTAGCCTGTCACAGCTCAAACCTCAACGGTTTCTATCATCATGGGCGGCACTCATCGTATGCTAATGGAGTCAACTGGTTTCACTGGAAAGGATACCACTACTCTGCGAAAAGGGCTAAGAAGAAAATCAGACCAGTGGAGTTTTAGAGTTAGGGCTGGATACATTATGCCGGCATTATTTTGGGCATAACGCTATTGTCGGACTGCAATGCCGATATAATAAGCATTTTTTCAGCATAAAGAGAATAATACTTCTCTGACCGTAAAGAGAAGTTAATTTTTTGTTTGGCCACAACAATTTCCTCTCCGAAATTTCTTTCCCAAGCCTAGGTAGTATGGTTAATGTAAATCGAGGTGAGCAAAATAACAAACCGTCACAAAGCATCATCTGGCACAAGAATTCATTAAAGAATACTTGGGAAATCATTGCGATTTGGGATTGGTTCCAGAACAAAATGTCTTTAACCATTCAATATGCCACTCTTTTGCTGAAAACGTGTTTGCTGTGGTGTCTTTTCCATGGCGCAGATCAAATGAAACATCTTTTACAAAATCAGAAGTTTAAAGCTTGGCAGTTAATTTGGTGAAATCTGCGGCTTTTTGTGGCCCTGTGCTTCGTGAGAGAATGCGATTTGGGATTTTACTAGCCTGATTGTATACTTGTTTCATGTTGCGGGAATGTCAGAAGTGACCAGGCTCTGAGAAATATTGATCATTTTAGTAGTGGACACGTTTTGTTTCGGACGAGGGGGACATATTTGCTAAATAAAGGTGAAAAAACGCAATTTCGCAAAATAGTAATTCTGGCAAAATTACTACTTTGCGAAACGAGTTCTATTATGGTCAATAAAATGAGAGGTGACCAGGCTCTTAGAAATACTTGATCATTATATTAGTGGACACATTTTGTTTCGGACGAAGACGACATATTTGCTAAATAAAGGTGAAAAATCGCCATTTCGCAAAATAGTAATTCTGGCAAAATTAGTACTTTGCGAAACGAGTTCTATTATGGTCAATAAAATGAGAGGTGACCAGGCTCTAAGAAATATTGATCATGTTATTAGTAGAAACATTTTGTTTCAAAAGAACAGGACATATTTGCTAAACAAAGGTAAAAAAAACGCCATTTCGCAAAATAGTAATTCTGTTAAAATTACTACTTTGCGAAAGGATTTCTATTAAAAATTTGACTGCATTGTTTTTGAAATGTTTTTTTATCAAAGAACTGAAACCAACGCTAAACAAACAGTGAGATTGAATTCGCGCTAGACTATTTGTTTAGAACAATTTGTGCGACGATTATTTTATTATTTTATTCTTTTATTCTCTTCCATTGAATATTGCTTACACTTTTTCACATATTTTAGCGTTCGCCACATTTTATCTTCTTCAACTTGCTTCAACATACTTATGCTGATTTGGAAAACTTACTTGAAATGACCTCAGAGAGGTCGAAACGTCGTGACTTCTTAGCGCTGGCTTTTATTTCAAAGTCGATTTCTAACAAACGACTTATTAAGAATTCTATTATGGTCAATAAAATGAGAGGTGACCAGGCTCTTAGAAATATTGATTATTTTATTAGTGGAAACATTTTGTTTCGGAAGAACAAGACATATTTGCTAAATAAAGGCGAAAAAAACGCCATTTCGCAAGATGGTAATTCTGGCAAAATTACTACTTTGCGAAACGAGTTCTATTATGGTCAATAAAATGAGAGGTGACCAGGCTCTTAGAAATATTGACCATTTCATTAGTGGACACATTTTGTTTCGGACGAAGAGGACATATTTGCTAAATAAAGGCGAAAAAACGCCATTTCGCTAAATTTCGTTTCGTTTCGTTTCGCAAAATAGTACAATTTCGTTTCATTTCGTTTCGCAAAATAGTATAAGCAAAGCTTTGTTTTAGAACGACCACACTGATTCTTTTTTTCAATCTAACGGCTTAATCGGGCGATTTTTTCAGTCCAAAGTGCAAGTTTTCATGCATGAAGCTCTTTCTTTCCTTTCTTTTACTACGAGTAAGGCAAGTTAGTTTTAAAATTCACAATTCTTGACGAAGGGAAACCGTCGATAAAAGCTACATAATTTTGCGGCGTTGTGCTGCGCGCAATTATAAACTGATCCAAAGTAAAGTATAAAGAATTCAGTATTTCCAGGTTTCTTGTTTGGGGTTAATAACAATTATGAATAAGACTTGTTATGTTCTTCCAAAAGGGCTATTTGGTCTGTAACTCGAAGGAAAAAAACGCTTAAAGACATGTTATCAATAAAGATTTAGAAATGCAAAGACTAGCAAAAACTAACGATAAAAACCGACGTTTCGGTGTCATCATGACGCCATTGTCAAGGAGAAATAAAAAATGAAGTTTGTGGCAAGTTGTAACCCTAAATTAGCATAAATATGTTACGAGCTAATTAAACAAATACTTTTCCGCGAATTGAATCGCTTTGCACGTTCAGAGTGGATGTTACACTACGAAATATCATTATTTACGCTTCTGTCCACATTGAATACCCTTAAAAGCTGTTCAAAAAAGATTAAGTTTTGTTTGGTTTGCTTTTTTTCCTCTCGTCCTCTTGCCGAGTATAGTTCGTGAATGTTTGTAATAACAAAACATCCTTATCGTGTTAATAAATTTATAATCAAATGGTTCGCTGATTAAAAAAAAAAAATGTACTGAGACACCAAGCATAGTGAAGGGCATTTTATCCCTTGGGTACCGATGTATAAACGGCACCCTCATGAGCGACTTTCCCAACCTCTCTCCCCTGGTGCCGCTAATTCGACACGCCGACAATTTTGCGACGATTTGAAATTCATCTTCGCCAAGTCTCGGCACAATTCCCTCAGCAAAACAAAGAACAAAAGGCTTTTGTTTGAACTTTTGAAGTCGAATTTAACCCACAAAAGTGGCCCATTTCTTGATACACTCCCATATTTCACAGTTATCTTTTACCTCATGATCACTCCGTCATCGCGTTAGGAGGCTACGCAATATATGTCCACGTTTTGGAAATTATGTCAATTAGTCAGCGTATCAGACACGTGTGTCACGAGTTAATGAGGGGGCACGGAATTTCCCGTACAACGATCAATCAGTGAAAAGAATCTGCATCCATTTAGATGACGACAAACTTAAGCTATTCCCCAATTTTCATCCCCAGGAAGATATTGGGGAGGGATGTGTACACTGAGGGAGGCTTGATACTCCACAATTTCGCATGGTAGCGGTTGCAACTTTCCTTTATTCTGGTAAGGTAATACACAAAAAGCTGGCATCAAGTTCTAAAATATCACTGGTCTAATTTTCATCTCAGCTCTCCTTGTATTTTGAACATAATGTCTTTTCCCATCAGCCAAGATGAGCCCTAAACCAAAAACCGACTGCGCTGTTCCATGATAGATCCCATTCAGTTTGGCCCTAGTACAGGTCCTGTCCAGTTAAACTTAGCTAAGGAGACGTCATCACATTTAACGTATTGGTTAAGGAATTTTTTACAGAGCTTTTCTTAAAACTGAATCACAGCATGCACACTCTAAAACTCCACTTGCCTGATTTTCATCTCAGCCCTTCTAGCAAAGCCAATTTTCCAGCTGTTCCAGTCGATTCCTTCAGCATGGGATAAGTCCTTTCCGTGACGATAGACGCCGTTCAGGTTTGAGTCATAACATTTATAGTGCCACCAGCCTCCTTTAGCTCCCTCGGCACATTTACCACTATAATCAATGTCATTGTCCTGATCTTTAGTTGAATCAAAGGCTCTGTGAGCCGACTCGTGAATTGGATAAGCCAATGTAATTTGTGTCGTCAATAGAAATGGGTGTTTGATTTCCATACTAAGGTATGAATCGTTAGACTGGTAAATGAGCATTTTGAGGAATATGATGTGAAACTAAATTAGGCCTCGAAGACAGAAAATACGGCTTGATTAGGATTTGGTGCAAGACAATCACTGTTCCAGATTTTACTCTAAAGGTTTGTGGAATGAAGTTCAAAAGGGTGCTGTTTTGTTTATCATAAAACCATTGTTCCAATATTGAGCTGTGTTTACTTGCGATGCAAGCATAGGGATAGGCATGTAAAAGCTTATACGCTGGATGGAACGCACGGACATAAGGATAAGCATATATGCATAAGATTATCAAAACGTTGTCTTCTTTTCATGCTTATACTGTCTAGTTAAGACTTGGTTGGCATAAACGTAAGGATAAACAAAAGCGAAAATCTTTCAGGCAATCAGCAAGCACTATAATGCTTATACCAACCATGTCCCTATTTAACATAACATCGACTGTGCGCTTGTGCTCATGTTTATGTTGCAGCTGAGCCCACCCGCACATTAGCTTGTTATGTTTATGCCTATGCTTGTGTTGCAACTGAGTACTACCCTTGAAGCCTGTTTCGCACTTCTGAGATAATTAGCAGGAGGATAAAAAAACAAGTACAAGGATGTTCACACCACTCTAAATTTTGTCTTTCGAAATTTTTATTGTTAGTCAGTGGATACTCAAAACAAGGAAATTTTCCTTATTTTGTGGGTCAATTCCTTGAAATGTAAGGATCAAGATTTCTGCTTTTAAGAATTTTATACTCTCCAATGAAAGTTCCTCAGTTTAAGAATACCACTATTAAAAAAACCATTTACATTCCTTGTATTAAGAATTATGACTTTGTATTCTCATTTTAGGGTATTTCCACTATTGAATAAATATCTCAAATCCTTGCTTTTATCAAGTATTCATTCTATGTAGAAAGGTTCTTCTTCCAACTAGATTTATGATAAATGCTTGCCAAAATTTCAGAAATATCTGTGGAATTGTGCTTGTCAAATTCCCAAGGAAATATAACTAAATATAATTTGAAAAAACTTTTTTTACATTAATTTTTCTTTTAACACACTCAATATCTGTGATTCTTCATGAAAGTAGACCACAGTTTTCAGTGTTCCTAGTTTAACCTAAATATAGAGCATTAGGAATATCCTTGTTGCATCAAATTCACAAAAATTTTTAAGCTTAAATGACAATCAAAGTGGTTGTCAAAATGAATCATAAATTTAAAACTTCCACAAGAATAAGCATAGAATGTAAACCGCTACCATTTGTAATTTTTACTTACAATCATGTGATTATTATACAAAGAATTACTGAACCAGAGTAAAGATATATTAATATGCATGCCAATATGGCTGCCACGCTCTTCAGAGCTATTGCAGTTTTCTATCTATTTACCTTTATAACTATGATAACTGTCAAAAGAGTTTATCGAATTCAATCTTTAACATCAAGATGCATTAGTTGGACGGCTAGATTTGAGCTGACAGTGTCCCGGTCTCGAAATCTCCGGGTAAGAAGGGCTATGGTGAAATGTGACAGTCGAGGCATGGTTTTCCTGGCCGCCCCTGAGAAGTTTTTTGTGCTCGACATTACTGTTAATATGGATGTCCATCCACATCCTGGACCTGAAGAAGTGGATAATGACCACGGTAAACGAAAACAGAGCTCCAACTCCTCGGACTTTGCTTGTCAACTTGCAATTGGGTCAGTCGGAATCCATTGCTCTCACAATCGTGACAGGCTGTTTTCGCTTAGACGTTCGGTGGGCCGACCTGCGCCTCATGTTTTCGATAATCTTAAATCCCTGGGAATTCTGAAATACAGAGGTCCGGGATTACGAAGGTTGGGGAAAATTACTAAACATATCTCTGCATCGCAACAGTCCGACAGATGTCGACCCATTGAAGTTGTTAAAACTCGGCGGTTTGCTAGACCTTATCGCATCCAAGATCCCGCTAAGAACAGATATCTTACGCCTATTCCTCGAGAGCCTACTAAATCATCTACCGGTTGCTCGGAGTTTGCCGTTCCCAAGTGTATGTTCATCAATATTTGCAGTCTCTCAAAAACTAAGAACAGAGTGCGTGCGGTGGTTGGACTTGAGACTGACTTACGATCTAAAGGTATTGATGTTTGTGTCGTATCAGAAACACACCTCAAACCGGCTCAACCGGATGCGATTTTAAATATTGAGAACTATTCCATCTTTCGTAGAGACAGAAATTGGAATGGCAGAGATATGCGCAATAAGGGTGGGATTGCTATATACATCAGGAACAATCTTGCAGTAGAGGATGTTTACCGCTCTAGTCTTTATAAATCAATTTGTGAAACTCTGCGACTTCCCAAGGGACATCGATTTGTAATATGTGGAGTTTATCATCCTCCAAAATTTAATTATGTAGAGATCGATCTAATGAATCATCTTGTAAATACCGTGGACAATTTACTGGGCAAACATCCACAAACAGTTGTGGTATGTGTTGGCGATGTCAACAAATTGAATATCAAACGCTTCGAAGAAATGTTTGGTTGGAATGCTCTGGTTAATTTCCCCACCAGAGGGAATTCTTGTTTGTACAATTTTTTCACGTGGTTACCCTTTTCTGATTGACCAATTCAAAATAACGTCGTCCAATCAGAAAAGGGAAATCAGCGTGAAGGTTTCTGGCTGGCACATGAGAATCTTGCTACGCATCCCAGACGCTCAGATACTGTGGGATTTTGATTTTCTTCGAGGGCTAGCTCCGGTCCGTTTGGATGCATTTTCGATTGAAAGGTACGAGGAGAATCGTGCATCCTTTGACCTTAATTCTGCGAAGTTTGAAAGCAGAACGCTGCGATTTTCGGGGGAAAATCGCTCGGGCGCTTGAATCCCTTCAAAACAAGGCTTCCACCCTTGTCTTTCTTTTATGCATTACATTATCGACGGCGAACTCAGACTTGACTCTGATGATGACTTCCGCACAGGTTGTCGAAACGTCAGTCACTACCACCGACAACAGTCCTTCTCAGGACTACACTCACCCGGACGATCAGAGTACACCTTCACACGAACTTAGACTCATTCAAAATCGCTAAAAAGAAACATTTTTGAGGTAAAAGGACAACTATACACCACAGGTAAAGTAGTTCAACGTTTATTTATCCATGATTTATGTACATAGTCAGCAATATATCACTATAGATGAGGTAAACGGTAAATCTGGTACATTCACTATAAAACAACGGTCTGCTACACAAACAGATTGTATGGGCCCCCTGTGTGATGATAACATAGGCATACACAGTGCGAGTTGCACCATTAAAGAAACAGCATATCGATTGATTGAACTTATGCTTGAGCTTCTTTCACTGCAGTTCCCGCTTGTGAACCACTTTCCAACGTCGATACAGCTCCAGGAATACCAAACAAGCCTCAAACAAGTCACTTTACGAGCAGTTGGCCGTGAGCGACACTTCAAAATCGGACTATCGGCGAGCAGCCACTCGAGTCGTTTGAGCTCGTGGTTGAAATTACCAAAAGATCAGCTTTTCAAATGTAAAATTTATATCTAAATAAAGTTTCCCATTTGGTAAGTGTTGGGATTCCAGTGAAATAAACTATCACAAGGTAGTTGGAATCTTAACGTTTAATAGAACGAACAACTTACAGTGCAAGCGAATCCTAGCACGAGGTAAGACTGACTTGATTGGCTAACTCGAGTCACATGACAACAAGCGATTGCGTGACAATAACGTTACCGTAAGCAAGGTGTTTCAGTGGCCTCACGGTAAAAAGCAATGCGGTGGTTGACAATCTCGGGGTGGCGACGTAGGTGGTTCAAACCCGCCGTCCTCATGTATATTTTTTGTTTTAACTTCCTGTCTTTGTTTTCTTTTTTTTCTTTTTCGGACACAATAACCATTTTCCCGGATGTATACATTTAAAAATAGAAGTATTGATGCCATAAATGAAATATACGCTGCAAGAGATAAAAGTGTATTCGGAGATTGGGCAAACTTTAATTAATTCACAAATGAAAAACGTTTACTTTTTTACTCTTTCAAGATTATCATTGGCTTCTTTTTCACTCCAACACTATTCTTAGCAACAAAGGTCACCATTTCGTTTGTTTATCACTCGCCAAAAACTATCAAATGCATTCAAAAGCCTAAAATAGAAAAAAATTTACAGGAATCGACCAATCGAGCGAGCGAGCGCCATTCATCACATCATACCTACAACTCGCTCTTGCGCACGCGCAATTCACGAGTTAAAACCGGCAAAGCTCAACCGGCAAACGTGAAAGAAATGGCAGGAAATCGTGATCACAAGGTCACTCTTGCCGTTCACGACTCACGTAAACGTGGTGCTAAATCTTTCTAATGTCCCCGAAGTTCGCCATACTGCATTTAATTTGGCACCACAGTTATACACATCATACGCAAGCGAGAGTCATTTTTTAGGCTGGGTGGGTGGTGGTAGGACACTGAGTAACTGATGTTTTTAGTTTTGTAAAGAAAAAGCGCATTGACCTTCTAAAGAACGAAAATATAGCTCTGATAGATGCAAGCATATCCCAGTGTTGTGATCTGATTGATGCGAGATACATAATTTGTATATGTAGTAACCTAAGGCTGTGATCTTATCGGTTCAAGCGTTATACTGTAAATATTTGTTTTACCCAATGCTGCGATCTTACTGGCGCGAGCTATATGCCAAAGTATTTTTTAACCTCAACGATGTAAATTTATTGGTGCGAACTACACGCTATAAAAATTTGTTTTACCCCAGTGCTGTGATCTTATTGTTGCAAGCTACATGCTGGAAATATTCGTTTTACCCTAATGCTGACCTTATTGCTATGAGCTACACGGCGCAAATAATTGTATTACCCAAAAGTAGTGATCTTATTAGTGCGAGATACAAGCTGACAGCTGCCGATTTTTGTTTTAACCCACGTGCTGTGATCTTACTAGTGCGAGCAACATACCGCTAATATTTGTTTTACCCCAATGCAGTGATCGTATTAGTGCAAGCCACATGTTGCGAATATTCCGGCGTTTTACCACAATGCTAGGATCTTATTGGTGCGACCTACAAACCACTCTATACACTAACTTTTCAATTCTTTTTTTATGTAAAAAAAGATAACTAGAAAAGGTCTGAGTTTTATGGAAATTGGTTGCCTCTGACTGTTGTTATTTCTGAAACAGACGTTTCGGCTAATGCTCAAGCCTTCATCAGTGAAGTGAAAAACCAAGATCGTTTTCATATGCTATTTAAAGTTCAATAATATACATGAAAAAACTTCTCAGTTTTGATTGGTTGAGATGAATGTAGTTTTCAGTCAATTCAGTGCAGCAGAGAGTTAATTGAGTGCAGAAGAGGGTTAATTCGGTGCAAAGAAAGAAACAAGCCAGACATTCTGATTGATCCAAGTGATTAGTCAATGTCAATGTCAAGGTCAATGTTAAGGTCATTGTCACTTGCAGGCTTTGAATAAATTATTTTTGCACGTGATGCGCGCGCTTTTCTTCTGCGTAGTTATGAGTAGGTACCTCGTAATGTTTCATGTATATTATTAATAGATAATTACATGATTTTCTCGAGCAATTGGAATAAATAAGCACTTGTAAATTTTTTTTAAAGACCACAAATTGCACTCGCCCTACGGGCTCATGCAATTTGTTAGTCTTTGAAAAAATTTACGCGTGCTTATTTATTCCAAATTGCAGTCAAAATCATGTGATTACCTATACAAAAAACGTGACGCGATGCTTGCGCGCGTAACTATGTATTTGATGCTCGCGCGGGGTCTTAAGGTGGCTCGTACCAGTTTCCTCGCGCGGGGAACAGGTCACTCTTGCGTGACGCGCGCGAGAGAAACGTGCGAAAGAAGCGCGAGATCAAAAGATGAAAATTCAAAACAAAGATGGCGGCGCGTGGAATTTTTTTACTTTTGTGAGAATTTTACCTAAGAGCTTGTATTTGATGTGTTGAGCGGCCACTGTGAATGCAGGAGATAGAAACTAAGATAACGAAGGCGAGTTTCGGAGAAGTAAAGGTTGCTTCACTTCACATTTAAAAGAAATATTCAACCGATATGAAATCTTGCGACGGCGAAAAAAGAAGAACTCAAGTGAAGGATATTCTACCCGAAGTGGAAGAAGACTTTGAAACTTGAAGGAAAATAATGAGATCTAGCCAGAAGTCATGTGTAGGATTTTTAAGATGAGCTCGGGAGGCTATCTTTGACGGCTGTTTACTGATTTTCTTAGCAGTAAACTTCTGTAAACATCAGATCGTAGGTGCTCGCGCGAGCACACGCAATTGTCAGCGGTAGCTAAAACAGATCACGAGCCAATGTCGATCTTATAGAATCCAGATTTTTAAATGCGCGAGAACGCGCGTGGAAATTGCTAAACTCACGAAAGCCATTGCATGAAAACAAGTCCGGTGACCCCTTCTTTTTATTGTTCCAATATGATAATAACGTCGAAAGGAATCATCAGAAAAAAAAAACTAGAAATTTCTACGGAAGGAAGTTTGTCATGTGTGAAAATTGCCCTTTTTATAGATTTTCTGAAATTACGCTCCGTAGAATTCTTTAAAGTCTTTGTGCACTTTCCTTTTCAAGTGCCAAAAGCAATCACTGAAAAAATCAGAGGGTCACCGGGTTAGTTTTCGAATTATTTAAGCCACAAGCTAAAAAATGCGTCTGAAGAAGCCTATGAAAGCGTTGCCATGGAAACTGCTAGTGACGAAATGACACTTATTTTTGGATAACCAATGATTATGTAATTCAACCCCGTAAAAGTGTTCAACTGGCCTTGGTCAGTCTTTCTGTTGTATTCTTTCAAAGTTACAAACCATCAAAAAGATGAAAACCGGTACGAGCCACCTTAATAGGCTTCTGGAATTACGATATATACATACGCTACTTGACCACTCCCCATGGGGGCTTTTCAGAGCCAATTCCCACCCATCCCACCCCAGGGGAGGACATCCACTACACAGCAATCTCGTGCGAGGGAAATTAACGTCTTCTACCCCTAACCGTGCTAGAGACGGGGACTACGGTGTATTTGTCCCTATCCGAGAAGACTAGAATAAGGTAGCAAATTCTCTTCACTTATAGTAAGACCACGAGTATCGGTCCGGCTGGGACTCGAATCCTCGACTTCCCGCACAACACAATCCAGCACTCTAAGCAATTGAGCTAACCGGGAGGCGGTTAGCTCAACTGGCTAGCTCAATACGATGTGGTCGTTCCCAGCATTCGGATCCAAAGTAGAGTGCTAGGCTTCACTATACTTTTTCCATTTTTAAACAAAAAGGTCTGTTGCGTAACAAATGGTCAGATCTAAAGAAATCTGTAAAATCAGCTGAATGAGAGAAATCTGTAAAACCTCCGAACATGGCAAATTAACCGCCAAAAATGTGTAAAATATAGCCTAATGTCAGCCAAGACAAGGATTAAAATCGTTTAAGCGGCGCAAAAACTCATTTCCATATCTATAGTTTGTTTCATCGTCGATTTCTGTTAAGAAGACGTTAACGAACTTGTGCGCGCGCGCCTCGCGAGCGCGTGCTTTGGGATTACGTAGGTTAAGGTTGCTGAACACAGTTTTCGCACGCGCTTTTGCTGATGCAATTCAGCGTGCGCACAAGGATTGCAAAAAAACAAAAATGCCGTCAATAGAGCGGTCATTTTATTTACTCAACTCGTATCCGCACTATCTGGGCTATTTTTCTCTATAGTTGGCGCAACGTATTGAGGGCTTTAATTTTTTATTACAAAGACATGTTAGAAAAGTTATCGGTGCAAAGAACCCAGCAATTCTCAGCTTTTTCGTCTTTACCGAAAGAACCCAGTTAAATGCAGCGTATGCGTAGTAAGTAAAAAAATTGCGATTGAATGGAAATTTGCTCTCTCGGAAATATGCCTATTTCTTGAAAAGCACTCATTAGAATTTCACAAAATTTGGCAAGAAAATACTTTAGAAAGTAAGTAACTGGAGTATTGAAAAGAATTCATTTTTAACAAAGGAGGTTCCAGATAATCGAGTGATTATCTGGAAGGGACAATTAAAGATCTCTCTGGTAAATTGTTAGCAAAATGGTGTTAACTTGTGAGTATCGTTTCAAGCTCGTTGCATGCAAATTATAAAGAAAATCTAATGACTTGATTTTCTACAAATAAACAAAACCGATTTAAAAGGCCTGTTTATATTTATTCATGTCGGCATGGCAACGACACATAGGTCAGTTTAACTATCAAAAAGCCAAGGTTTGTGTTGTTAACTTGCTTGCTGCCAGTTTTGGCGACCGAGAGATCAAGGGTTTTAGAGAAAATGGTTAAAGAAACACAGGTATCAAAAACTGTGTTCAACCACCTTAATAATATCGTAAGCAAATCACGCGGACCTTTCTATTTTTGACGTGTGCAATTTTGTTAGAGAAGAGTTGAAAGTTTTTCAGTTTTTCGAGTGGCGGTTTGTTTAACGGTCGTTGCCGTTTACCGTGAGTTTACAGTTTTCCGCTTTGGAATAAACGTGTTTGTTTTTGATTTTCCGTTTCAAAACTTTCAAGCCTTTTTCCTTCCAATTGAGTGTTCTCTTTCACGTTTTCTCTTTGTTTGTGAGGGTTGGTACAAAGGTGTATTTTTGATAAAAGATGGAACGAAAACGAGAAAAGACCACCTTGATCATTTATCACTTCATTTCCTTATTCACATATTTTCGCCTTTGCCCCATCCCGAAGATATATGTACAGAAGACGAAATAAGGAGTTTGAGGACCAAAACTTTACCAAGTAGGGGGAGGTAGGGGATAACGTTTTACCTGAATAGCTCTTCATGCTCAACTGATACTTCTTGCCATCGTTTGCCACTTGAAACATATAGTACTCGGCGTAAGCAGTATTGCCATCAACTTCTTCCAGGTCGACTCGAAGCTTATTCGAGGATTTTGTTAATAGGTGTATGTTATCCATTCCGAGCCAAATCTCGTCATCAGGGTTACTCAGACCAGTCGCGGTTAAAATCAACAGAGCCATCAAGTCTCTTTTGGATCACTGTCCATCCCCCTCCTGCAGTTTCAAGGTCACAAAACACTTTAAAGCCAGGTCCAGAATCATCCGGGTTGATTGTGTAAATACCGCTAGCTGTTTCACCAAATTCATAGAGCTCGGCACAGTCCTCAGGCACTAATGACGAAAAACGAACGAGTAGTTTCAAGACGAAGACCTGATACTGAAGGAGTCTCTCATTCGCTCCGCATTGAGATACCGTATTCCCTCAAATAATCGTCCACTCTTTATCAAGCACCCTATCGCGAATAAGCGCCCACCTCAGTACTGGGTCAATCAAACGCCCCTCTTAAAGAGGCACCTTCCTCTTGCCTGATATTCGTAAATGGTAGGGTTACAAGTTATTTACAACCACTAAAGCTTCAAAAAAAGAGGAATCAGTACAAAGGAACAGTTTCTTTCCCTTTCAAGATATTTCTATCTTCATACAGAGTTCCTTCATGTGCGTTATCCTTTCTTTCAATATTTTTCCTTTCGCTTGAGTAACTTAGTAAATGGTAAATGAGCACCATCCCATTCTCCATAAAGCGCGCGCTTGTCTTTTACGTGCATGGGCTAGAGAGTAGAAAACCTTTTCAAATTCATTTGATAACAGTCGTGAAAGAGTAGCTTTCGCACTATTTTTTAAGTACTGCTTTATTAAAAAAAAAAAAAATACTGTTTTAACATGGTACGGAGGTTGACGATAAAACGATTATTTGAAGTGCCTTCTTGTTTAATATAGAATACCAATCGGTTCCTGTCTTATTAAAAAAGTATTTCAAAACAATGTTTTGGCTAAAAGCCAAAATGTATGATTTGATTTGAAAGAAAACTAAAAAGAAACTAGGAAGTCAAACTCAAAAGGTATCATTGGTAAGTTTCAAGGTAGCAGCCTCACAACGCCTCGCGGTTCTTTAACCTTGCTGTTTTATGACGCTTTAAAAAGTCATTGATAATAAACAAAGAACACTTGCTTTTTAATGCTCATCAGCGAAAATACTTACAAACAAACAGATACAGATGGAGAATTATCAAGATCACAACAGAACTTGACTGCTATGTAGAGTCTCAATACTTGTTTCATTTGAAAAGGTCAAACTAAACGATCTCGTTGTTAATATTATTATTAATATTATTATTATTATTATCATTATCATTATTGGAGATCATAGGCTATCGCTTGAAATGGAAGAAGGTGCTAAAGAAGGAAGAATTCTCCCAATCAGCTATTGCAGGAAGTGCCGTAGCCTTTAGACAATGTAGCTAATGAAATTTCTCGAACAAAGGCGACACGGAAGTAATTCATGAGAGTAATATGGAAAGAGGAGAGCTGGCAGCTGGGAAAATACCCAGTTGTAAGCATGATTTTTTGGCTGAAAAGTAATCTTAGACAATCCTTAATGTTTTCTTTACCCACCACATTACCGTCTGAACGACAAATGCTAGCTACATTGCTATATGTGCTTTGTGTCTGTAATTTTTTTTCTCACTACCTGGTACATGTAAGCATCAATTTGTTTAACAAGGTGTCTCGTTTATATGAGGTCTTTATTACAAGTATTTTTAGCTTATAACATGTTGTCACAGACAAACCTTACACAGGAAACTAGTTTGCAAACAAGTCACAATTATTGATTTTGCATTAATGTAACAGCTGTAGTTTCACCTTAGTTTAGCTGTGTTTGTTATTGAGCAAGAAAATTGTGTGCTAGATTTTGTAATTGAAGAAAGGCAAAAAAACGAGTGCAAAGTTAATTACAGCAATCAATTCAAACCTGTTATGAAATTAAAAAACAATACATAGTATATCACATTGAATACCTTGGTGAAAGTGATTCATCCTTCTTTAAAAAGCCATCGTCAGTAGCAACCTCAGCACAACAAACATTAGTTAGAATAACTATTTGGGCATGGTTGTCCTTTCCCACTGTCCACTTCTTCAACAACAATTGATCATTGTCAGTGGCTGTTTGTATGTCCCCCATGGTCTACCTATCCACCCAAGATTTCACTGTGGTATTGTGCCCCCCCCCCCCACCAAGGTGTAATCTTCCATGGATAACGATAATCATTTTACTTTGAGCAATGGAATACATCAAAAAGTTCAATCCAAACATGAAGGGACTCATGAAGCTAACAGGTTTAACAAAACTGCGCATGTGGTCAAAGGCAGTAATCCTTTTGGCTGGTTTAGTTGTGCTGCCACTCAGTCCATTAACAGCAATATTGAGCATTAAGTTTCTTGATGAAAGCCATTTTTCTAGAGTTAAACTCGGCAGATTTCAAATGTTTTTGCATCTAAGTTCGATGTCATAATCATCTTTAGTCAATTTTTCATCAAGAAGATAGAGATTTTGTGTTATTTTGCTGAAAATACTACACGAAAGCCGTAAAACTCTTGAAAAACAGCTCATCTTTCAAACAGGCAGTCTAAATCCCACAGGTATCAACGAACGCTTTTCATTCCACTAATTTATTCGTGTCTTTCTCGTTACCATGTTCCCACCAATCGCGTAGCTCTACTTTCTGCGTTTAAAAGCACACACAACCCGCAATTCCTCTATTCGCTCCGACGAAGGGCTAACGCTCGAAACGTCAGCTTTTATAATTCTAATGGTGGCCAATTTACCATTTCAACCTTGTTGATATATTGAAATTATTTCGTTACCCCCACCGACGCAGCTCCAAACAGTTTCTTTAGAAACTATCAGCCTTTCTTATTTTCATGCTAGTTGAGGTCCACTTTCAGTGTCACTTTTAAACAACAACAAACATATGAAACATATGTGTGAACTGCGGTTATGAGACGTATATGAGAACGATCCTTCGCAGTAAAGCACTATTTGAGCAATAGTGAAAATCAGACCTGAAAAAAATTTCAGGCCTGTACGGGATTCGAACCACTGACCTCTGCGATACTAGTGCAGCGCTCTACCAATTGAGCTAACAAGCCAACTGGGAGCAGGCCATCAAATTAATTCGATATAAACCCGTAGATGATAAATCAAACAACAACAAACATATGAAACATATGTGTGAACTGCGGTTATGAGACGTATATGAGAACGATCCTTCGCAGTAAAGCACTATTTGAGCAATAGTGAAAATCAGACCTGAAAAAAATTTTAGGCCTGTACGGGATTCGAACCACTGACCTCTGCGATACTAGTGCAGCGCTCTACCAATTGAGCTAACAAGCCAACTGGGAGCAGGCCATCAAATTAATTCGATATAAACCCGTAGATGATAAATCAAACAACAACAAACATATGAAACATATGTGTGAACTGCGGTTATGTTTGTTGTTGTTTGATTTATCATCTACGGGTTTATATCGAATTAATTTGATGGCCTGCTCCCAGTTGGCTTGTTAGCTCAATTGGTAGAGCGCTGCACTAGTATCGCAGAGGTCAGTGGTTCGAATCCCGTACAGGCCTGAAATTTTTTTCAGGTCTGATTTTCACTATTGCTCAAATAGTGCTTTACTGCGAAGGATCGTTCTCATATAAGTGTCACTTTTATTTTCAAGTCACTCTGCCTTCCTCTTTTCTGGTCTTCCTCTTGGATCTCCTGCACACTCAATTTACATTTTATTCACTACATGGGTCCCATGCAAATAGAAATTGCCAAAAACACAGGAACATGACTGGCACACCAGATGTCGGTGAATGTTCACACCGAAAGAGAGGAATTCATTCGCCAATAATCTCTTTTCCTTTCCAGTTTCAGTCTTAATTTTCAGTGGCTTGGCACAAAAACAACACAAAGGAGTCACCGAAATATTTGAATTAACAAAGAAACATTTCCACAGAAAGTTTGAAGCAGAATACAGTGACTTATTGCAATTTGAAGATCTGGACAATAATATCGGTCAGCTTTTTGTTTTACCCAAAAATCTTTCCCACACAAAACTGGCTAAAGAAATAGTAATATCATTTCTGCAATCAACAAATAGGAATATAATTTCACCTAAAATCAACGAAATTCAGCAAGCTGGCCTGCACACCCATGATGCAGGTATTTTAAACAGTAAAAAAAGAAATGCTATGATCACCAAAACCTTCTCAACTATATGAGAGTGCAATCAATCTTCCAGTAGAACTAGATGCTTCTCTATACTTTCTTAACTGACAAAATAGTTGTACCAAGGAGGAAGATGAGAAAGAGATGCCTAATGACAAATGTTCTCAGGCGTGAGGAAGATGAAAACACCAAAAAGGAATCACCCATTTAACTGTAGAGATATACTTGAAGCAGTTATGAAGTCATTGCTCCTCCAACCACATTGCAAGAATCTTTCGTGGCATTCACTGCCACTGAACAACAAGAAACTTCTGGCAAATTGGTTGGTCAAGATCAAACGGGAAAACACGCCCGTAAGTAAAAAATCCTTTTATGCAGTGAAAATTTTGAAAAGGAAGGCTTTTCCAAGTCATATCTGGCCGGAAAGTAAGTCTTAAATCAGACTCAGTTCTGACAATATTCAGTTTCTCCGAACAGAAAACCAAAAGGAAAGCTCCAAAGGAAAGACGCTCGATTGATGATGACTTTCCGGCCAGCATATGACTTAGAAAAGCATTCTCTTTTTTTATCACAAAACACTTCAAAGTCAGGTCCAGTACCATCTGGATTGATTGTTGAAACACCGCTTGCTATTTTACCAGATTTGTACAGCTCGGCACAGTTCTTATGCACTGACAAAAAATAATATAAAAGTAATAATACAAATAATGATAATAATAATAGTAATAATAATAACATGATGCGCGAGCTGGTGGGAGGCAGAAGCACAGACGTACTGCGTACGTCTGTGCTTCTGCCTCCCACGTCATCCCTCCCAAGATGCAGAGGGCAGTGCTCTCGGGCACGCTGAATATTGCCCGGACTTCCAAGTTGGCAGTTTGACTTTCTGTTAGAAGGAGGACCGTAGACACAACGGAAAAGCTTTTTAGGATTATTTAATGTACATTTATTTTTTTACTCCATGGCTCACAGGTTACGGTTTTCGCCCTGTGCTGCCTGATTAGAATGTAGCATTCAGTTGATTTCTCTGCGACATCATAATAATAATAATAATAATAATAATAATAATAATAATATCAAAGTATGCAGCTGAGCTGGGTCTCCAGCTATGATTAAATTATCCTAACCCAACTGTCATCGATCGAGGCAAAGAAGTACAGTCCAAACAGGGGAAGCCAGTGATCAACAAGTCCCGGCAGCAGGAGATAAAATTAAATGTCTGAGGTGAGATGGCTAGAGAAATTTGTCATGAAAAGATGGGACGACGAAAAAGTTGATCTTGAAAAATATTTTGCGTGGCTTTCTTCATTGAAGAATGCCCCCACACACACCGTAGCAAGAATACAAGAGCTTTACCAGCAGCCTCTGACTACCAATTCAAGGTATACTAAAACCAAAAGATAAGTTCGCAAGTCACTGATGAAATTTGCCGTTTATGCGGAAAGTTCACAGAGAACGTACAGCACATTCTATCTGGCTGCAGCGCTTTGGCGCAAACCAAGTACTAACAGAGACATAACAATGCTCTTAAGATCCTATACATCAAAGTCCTGAGATCCTTGAACCTCATCAGTAAAGTGGAGTCATGGTTCTCAATAGCTGAACCAGAGCCAGTGTACAACAATGAACGTGCTACCGCCTACTGGGACGTCGCCTTATATGCAGACACGACATTGGTGAAAGCCAACAGAATCCATGTCACAATTATTGACGAATTAAACAAGAAAGTTGTAGTAATCGAGATGAGCTGCATGGCTGGAATAAAGAGGGGCGAAAGACATTAAAAAGACCACAAAGTGTCGTCAACTACGATTAGAGCTCACAAGCAGATACCCTGGGTACAATATCATTCATTACAATATAATCATAGATGTCTTTGGTCGTTGCTCAACAGAGGTGGAGCAGAATATCAAAGAACTGGTGGGAGACAAGAGCGAATCTATCTTGGGACAGATGCAGAAGGCCATCCTGACAAGTTCAATTCATATTGCAAGAACATTTAAGCTGAGTCACTAGATATTACGTATGAACAAGTGGAATTGATTCCCATAGATTAACATTACTGAACATTAAGACATTCAAAGTATTTTACAAATTCTTTTAATTATTTTTACTCATTTATATTTCTACTTAACAATTATTCGCCGAAGGCGAGGTGGATGCCGTCGAATAATCCCCAAGAGAAAGTCGAGGGGATTATTCGGCAATATTCACCGAACCTGAGGCGAATAATTGTTTTAGTTTAATTTCAGAGCTGAACAACAGAGAAATTTCTAAAATCATAAATTTTAGTAACATTTATTGACATTTGATTTTAACATTTAATGCAAACCGCGTGGAGCGATTTATATAGCGTCATATAAGGAACATTTGATTTTAACATTTTATACAAACCGCGTGGAGCGGTTTATATCGCGTCATATAAGGAACCGCCCGCCCAATCAGATTGCTGGAAAGTCTTTGCTCAGCTCTTAAATTATACTAATGTGGAATATTCCTTGCTTCGCGTATCCACTACTGAAAACAGTGTAGTCAGAATTTACGTTCATAATTTACATTTTGGCATCCCTCAGTAAAAGGAGATAGCGACTTGAAGCTTTGAAGAACGTAAGCATAACGGCGTGTTTAGCTTACCAGAGCCCTAGATTTAGATGGGGTCACGCAAAACACATCACAGTTTTCCTTGAGCTGTGTTCTCCCTAATGAAGACGTCCAAATTCGTTGTAAAAGTAGCTGTGCGTAGTTGTACTATACAATTTGACAAAGTAGAATGTAATTTTATTTGATAGAAGAGAGATTAATCCGGTTTGACGCGAGGATTAGCTCGGGTATTTGTTTGGGGACATTATCTTTGATTATCTATTCCGAGAAGCGGAAAGTGGTTCACGGTAGTTTCGATAGAAAGTCGTCTCGGTGCAAGTCGTTTCGATACAAGTCCTTTCGATACAATTCGAAGTCGATTCGTTACACATGTAAAGTCATGAAGGGAGGATTCTTCGTGATTAGTACTGTACTGGTTGTCCACATCAGGCTGGAATTCTGTGGGGTTCTCAATTGGGATACTATACGCATCAGGCTGGTATTCACCGGGGTCAACGAAGGTAAGCTCTGAAGCTCCCAGTTCCAGGTAGCTGGAAGGATCGGCGCAGGAGCCTGGATGCAAGCACATTGCGCATTGCCAGTCAATTTCTTTTCCATCTCGAACAGCTGCTCGGTAAACTTCTTGTAATTAAAGTAAAAATCTAAATTAGGATAAAGTAAATAAGTAAAGGTCTATATGTGTCAAAGTATATAAGCGGCAACCTCAAATAGCAATAATATGAGTAATAGTGTTGAAAACTTACCGGTTTTGTAGATTCGATGATTCCAGCGGAAACATCCATCACATTGAATGGCCTGCTGTTTTGGCCGAATAGGTTTATCGCATACAATGCAGTTCAAAATCTGCGCAGACGCCATCGTGATAAGTCGTGATAACTTGTAAAAACTCGAGAACTGTTGTTAACAGTCGTGATCGTATGATCAGATGATCATTCTTTAGGTCCCAGTGTGTTTCATACACTGATATCAGTTAGTTTAAAGCGTTTGGATTGGTTCATTCGATGTCATTAGAACGATAGGGTAAAAATTAGCGAGTTTTTTTTAACCAATTAGTTTACGCGTCTATTGATAGGATAATTTACAAATCCGCCTGTCCACAAGTCAGAATAACTACCGTTTCCTCACAGATCCGTTGCATCACCGACTTACACGACATTATTGAGAGTATTTGTGTTTCTTGATCGTGGACATAATATGTGCTGGAGTTATAGAAGTCTCAAATGTATTTATATACATCTCTGTTCTCGATAAATAAACTTCACCAACACTTGGTCTCGTTTGCATGTTCTCCTTGCGTAGGAGGCTTAGGTACATGTGAAGGTTCGCGGAGGTATGCACTTGTTTATTTACAACGGAGGTTTGTGCTCGTTCTGTTTAGTATGTCTTTGAAGGTTCGTTTGGTCATTTACATATAGTATAGTATTCTATATCGAAAGGACTTCATGATGATGATGATGATGATGATGATGATGATGATGATGATGATAATAGAGTAGAACACTAAAAGCACATTCAACCAGATCTCATCCTGAAACAAGTTTCATGTTACATGCTATTTGCCTTGTGTCCCGTGTGCCTTTTGGATATAGTTTCTTAGCCAAGGGGAAGGTAAGTCTATAAGTCGTGGATACGGCATTGCGTTAAAATGGGTTTTGAAGATAACTAAATTCCTTTGTACCAAGAAATACACTTTTACATTTGAACATAGGCAGCCAATGAGTAACTCTCGGATCGAGTTGACACTACTTTGAATTACTTTGAACTGCTTGGGTGATATTCGGTGAATGTTCAGAATTGACATCTTGGCTATCTATCAGTGCAAAACTGCAGACTGCAAACCACAGACCGGGTACAAAATGTAGACTGTAGGCTGCAGACCGAGAATTTTAAAAACTGTTTTTTCGTAGGATACGTAACATCATCTAACAACTTGTCGAGTGTTAAGCAATCGCTTTTCCACAATCATCTTTCGCGATCATTTCTACTATTACGGAATATTCCTTTCCCGTTTCCTCGCTTATTTTGTTTAAGCTTACGATTCATTCATACTTTTGATGATATGAGTGCTTATATGTTCCCTTATAAGTTTAATCAAAGTTTTGCTCAAAGCTTTGTTGGTAAGATTTACTCGTTAAAGGCTCATGATCACCATTTATAAACCTCCTGTGTGCCTGGAGGATCGACAACCAAATGTCTCAGTCTTCACTCAACTGATAACAACCCTGACAATTAGAAATCGAAACAATACAAAAATTATTTTTTTGAGTTTCTGACCATTCACTCATGCAGATCATTAAAGCCCCAATTTATGCGCCTAAAAGTTGAAGAAATAACCCATGAATACCTGACTTCTGAAACTTTGAATCTTCAGAGTATTTATGAAAAGACAAAGGAAACATTGTGGCAGTTTCAGACTCAACGAAACTGAACTATTCTCTTCGCTTCGTAGTTAATTTGCTAGAGCCGCAATGTTGTTTACCCGTTTCAGACCATGGGACCTATCTAGGACGTATAAAGATAAAAGGTTGAGTGGTATCCCGTCGATATATCGATTTGTTTACATCTGAATGAGTGAAACATTTGCATATTCTGACCCGTGAGGGTATTAGAAACCATCAAATAAAAGTACATTCTACCTTGTCAAAATGTATAGCTACGCATAGTAACTTTTACAACGAGTTTGAACGTCTTCATTCAAACTGGACTCCATTATGATGCTTATCATAATGATTGATTGCAGTCTACTGATGGAACAAGCGATAAGTAAATTTGTAATTCCACTTTACCTACCTAACAGTCTTCTAAGTCTACCGAACTCTCCAACCATATTAGTCTCCAGGCTTTCAAAGCGGGCTTCTAGGGATTTTAAGGCGAGAAAATGATACAGGGCCCCTAAACCTACAATGGCAACCACAACCGCGATCATGATGTTAGTGAAGCATTTACTTCCAATACAGCTGTTCAGCAATCTCCTTAAGAATCTGGATCTCTGACCATTAGTAATTTGGTTCTCACGGCACTTTCTTCAGTATCAGTCATTGTGCAAAGCGAAAGTGTAAGGCCCAGTTCAAACGTCGTACTTCAGCCAACTAGAATCGAATTCAACGATAGACTGAATTGATTCAGACGCGGAACTTATTCGGCCGAAACCAGTCAACGAATAAAATAAAAAGGTTAGGTCAGCTGTTTAGCCTTCAATTGTAAACATGGCAGACACCGGCAGCAATCTGCGAGAGCCTTTCTTCCGCTCAACATGCTAGAAAACAGTGCAGAAAGAAAATAAAGAATGCAAACCGTCCTAGTCTATTTTGTAGCCAGAAGAAGACAAGTGATAACTCTATGTGCAATCACTCTCCTTTTAGTCTTCCCTAATCGTCTCTCTGTCGGTTCTTCGGGCATTGTGTAGTTGTCGTCTGCGTTAGTAACGTCCTTTCCCGTCTCTTTTACACACGTCTCGCAAAAGGCGACGCTTTTACCCGCGACCCATCCATGGTAATCTTCCTCTTCTTCAAAACATCATCTACACAGGTCAGCATCGTTTCGCTCGGCCCGCCAAGCCGCCATTTTTCTTCTGCAACACTCCTTTGAGCACGTTCACATGTAAAAACTGCGTGGAAAATAGACTACAATGGTTTATGTATTTTATTCGGCTCCTGTGAATTACAGCGTCTGAATCGAAGCTGGTCTACAGCCGTTCTCTCCGGCTGAGCCAGGTGGGATTAATTGACTGAGCCGATAAAGAAGGTGAAAAACCTGAATTTTCAAGCGCTAGCCCTTCGTCAGAGCGAATGGAGGAATTGTGGGTTGTTGTAAGGGTTTACATGCAGAAAGTAGAGCTACGCTATTGGAGGGAACATGGTGACGAGAAAAAGACGAATAGATTAGTAGAATGAAAACCGTTCGTTGATACCTATAGGGTTAAGAGTGCCGATTTGAAAGATAAACTTTTGTTTAAGAGTTTTGCGGCTTTCCGAGCTGCCTAAATGTAAGGGAAGTCGATTGTATATTTTTTTGCAATAAGTGCAAGTTGTGCAATAGATGGCGTTGGCGGAGGTGCACGTGAAGTGATCAGTGATTTTAATTAATCGTTTGGGTCTCGATATTTTCTTCGCGTTGGAATGAAAGGACAAATTTTGCATCGAGTGCGAACGCATGTAGAAGTGCCGGGTTGGTCAGTAGTTTGAAATGAACTTCTTGTTCAGAAGAACCAAAAATGTGGGAACGTTTTAGGGTGGCACTGTCAAAATACAATAAATCTTCAATCTTCATTATGTCTACTTCAAGCCCTTGGTATTTTTAAGTACCGAGGATGTCGCGCTGGAAAGGCTGATATTTCTTCTTCACGCCGGGGTTGTAGATCATTAAATATTCAACTTGTCACCTCTAATGGTGTCAATCCGTCCGTTTTGAAGCCTCTGAGATCATTGCTGTCATCGAGTCTTTCTTCAAATAATCTTCGCTTTGCAATCTGTAATGCTCGCTCTATCAGGAACAAAGTGGAAACAATCATTGACCATGCTGTTGGCAATGATATCGGTATCTGTATTTTTACTGAAACTTGGTTAAACGATTTAGATTCTGTCTGCATTGCTGATCTTTCTCGTTATGGCTATTTATTCAAGAGTTTTCCATGGCAATCAAATCGATCTGGCGGTGGTGCAGGCATTTTATTCCGCGACTCTTTTGATGCCACACTTCTGGACGGGAAGGAACATAATTCTTTTGAATTTTCCGAATGGATTTTGAAGACAACAAATCGCTCTATCCGTATTGTTGCTGTTTACCGCCCTCCCAACTCTTCTGCGTCGGTATTTCTTGATGAGTTTTCGTCGTATCTTGAAAACATTGTCATGTGTCCTGAACCTCTTATTATCGCTGGGGATTTCAACTTTCACATGGATTTGGTGCATAGCAATTGTGCTATAAGATTTAAAGAGTTGCTGGAAACCTTCAGCCTCTCACAACACGTAACGATGTCCACGCATATTTCTGGGCATATTTTGGACCTTATCATCACTCGATCCACCAGTGACTTAATTTTGGGTCCCATTAACGTCACTTTACCCATCTCGGATCATTTTTTTGTTGAGTGTTTTATTCGCTTCCCAAGTTCATCAATCTCTACCAAGTCTGTGTCATATCGCAGGTTAAAGAACATCGACATTGATGCATTTAAATCGGACATCACCTCGTCTGTACTTTGCAGTGACACACACTGGAGCAACCTTGGCGATTTATCCAAGCAGTACTCCTCGACTTTAACAGAAATCCTGGATAAACATGCTCCCATAAAGACAAAAACTCTTGTTACTCGTGCAAAGATCCCTTGGTTTAACGCTGATGTTCTCCAGTTTAAACGTATTCGTCGCAAGGCTGAGCGGAAAGCTCTTAAAAGTGGTCTTTCTTCAGATTGGCTTGCTTATCGTAAAATCTGTAATAGATATTCTGCTCTTCTCAGGTCTACTCGAGCTTCTTATTACTCAGATTTAATTGGTCAGTGCGCTGGTGACTCCGGGAAGTTGTTCAAATTGGTTTCATTCCTTTGTAAGGATCCTAATGTTAATGATCTACCACCTCATGATGACCCAGTTCTACTTGCGAATAAATTTGGGGAATTCTTTGTTAAAAAAATTGAACTCAGCAAAGATTCCATCAGTGATATTGAAGTTAATCCTCCTTATTCTGATACTGCTGCTCCAGCTGTAGAACTTGACAGTTTTTCACCGTTATCAGTGGAAGATGTTTGCAATATAATCAGTACATCGTCTAATGCCTCATGCTCCCTGGATCCAATCCCTACATGGCTTGTGAAGTCTTGTCTTGACGTCCTTGCGCCCTCCATTACTCGCATGGTAAATTTGTCTATTCGCCACGCCTATGTTCCCGATGATTGGAAAACTGCAATTGTGAAACCTCTATTAAAGAAACCCGGTCTAGAGTTAACTTATAAAAACTTCCGTCCGGTAAGCAATCTAACATTCATCTCCAAGATCGTCGAAAAGGCGGTTCTTTCTCAATTGTTTAAGCACTGTGAGTACAATGCTCCTCTGCCGAAGTTACAATCAGGGTTTAGAAGATTTCACTCTACCGAAACTGCCTTGCTTAAGGTTCAAAGTGATATTCTTATGTCAATGGACCATCAGGAAATTACGCTTCTTGTGCTACTGGATCTAAGCGCTGCTTTTGATACAATCGATCATCAGATTCTCCTTAATGTTCTTGAAAGCGATTTTGGAATCATTGGCTCTGCCCATAAATGGTTTGCGTCTTATCTGTCTGGCCGAAAACAACGTGTTCTCATAAATGATCGAACATCAGATGATTTTCATTTGAACTGCGGTGTCCCACAAGGCAGCTGTATGGGTCCTATTTTATTCATATTATACATATCTCGACTATATCACGTGATCGCTAACCATCTCCCCTCTGCTCACGGATATGCCGATGATACACAACTTTATCTGTCGTTTAGACCCAATGACATATCTTCGCAAGACCACGCCATAGCTGCTCTTGAAGCCTGCATTTCGGATGTCCGCTCATGGTTGATTTATAATCGCCTGTTAATTAACGATTCTAAAACCGAATTCTTAGTTGTTGGTTCCCGCCATCAATTATCAAAAATCGCAATTGATTCCATCACAGTCGGTAATTCTACCATTCAGCCTCTCAACAGTGTTCGAAGCCTGGGTTCCTGGTTTGACTCCAATATGTCCATGTCCATTCACATTGGTAAGATCTGCAGCAAAGCTTTTCATGGATTGTATAACATTCGCCAAATTAGGAAATTCCTCAGTCCTGAGTCCACGAAGACTCTTGTTCACGCATTTGTGACTTCGTATTTAGACTATTGCAACTCTCTTTTATTTGGCGTACCCAAGTACCAGACAGAGCGTCTTCAGAAGGTGCTTAACGCCGCTGCTCGACTAATTTTTAGGATTCCCAAGTTTCACCATATCTCGTCCGCCTTATATAATCTTCACTGGCTTCCTGTGGCTTATCGCGTCCATTTTAAGTTGTTACTTTTAATTTATAAAGCTTTAAATAACCAAGGCCCACTATACATAAAAGAATATCTGCAGCCACACAGTGTCAAGGGTCATCAGCTACGTTCCTGCGATCAGGGTCTCCTTAAGGTCCCAAGAACTAACTTTAAGACCTTTGATGATCGTGCCTTTGCCCGTTCTGGACCTTTTTTGTGGAACGAACTGCCGCTTGAAATTCGAAACAGTCCAAGTGTAACGATTTTTAAGTCAAAGCTTAAGACACATCTATTCAAGCTGGCTTACAGTTTGTTTTGATATTTTGTCGTTTATCATTTTAATATTTGTAGTTAATAATGTTGTAAAGCGCTTTAGAATATTTTATAATTTTAGCGCTTTAGAAATGTAAATTATTATTATTATTATTATAAATATCGACCGAAACTCGAAGAAAACTGCGAAGTTCGAGGAACATATAATCCCCAAGGGCAAATATACGAGCATATTTTCCCGAAAAATAGAGGCTACTGTGTTTATTGTCCTTCAAATATCTTATAACGAGTGTGAAAAAAAAATGTTTACGAACAGCTTATTTTTTTGCCGTGTGGGATCAATGGTTTTCTTTTAAAGTGTTCAAATTTAGCAACAAGCAAATATTCTCTTCTTCTGTAGCAACCATTAACACTCTCTCTTCTTGAATCAAATTTTAAACGAAGACTTATCGTGGTGGAAGTAAGGTTCGAAAATTGGGGAATATTACTGGTTGATATCCTCGGATATCTCCCAATTTGAGCTGGGAGGATATTCGGTCACGTGAAGCGTTTAGATCAGTCGTACACGAGCAAAAATGTTTGATGGATCATAACTGGCGACAGATAACAAAAGATTTTCTCAAGTCTACGAATGATAAGTCCACTAATATAAGCGTAATCATGTAAAATTTAACTGAAGATGGGAGAACGTTTAGCTGTTGTTACAGAAGTTGAGATAAACTTGTTCGTCCATTAAGTCGTACTATGCATATAACACTGAAAAGTGAACATTCCATGTAGGAAACGATGAGCTGTTTATAAACATTTCACCTCCTCGTTGCAGAAATATTTGATGAATGATAATGAAAGAATCAGTAGTTCCCATTTTTCGCTTACGTATTTGTCCGCGGGAATTACTTTCTCTCTCTCAGCTTACAGTTTTCCGAGAGCGATATTGGTGGAAAACTGTTCGCACCACGGAAAATTAATATCCGAGCATATTTTCGTGTCAAGTGGAGGCTATTGTTACTATGCAGTGATCAATTTTCTTTAACTCTTTTTTCACATGAGCACAGAAATTTCCCGTATGTGCTCTCTATGGGAAACAGGGGGCGGTGAATGATGCTCAGTGACCAAGTGAAAATTCCGGAGAATTTGCATGGAGCAAGACATTTGCATTTCAATGGTCTTCATCCTAATCACACGACAAAAGCTTTCAATTTTTTTCCAGCTGACGGTTTTGGAAGTTTAGATGCTTCCGTTGTGGATTTGAGGAGAATCAATAGACCTTATTCCAAAATGGCCGCCAACCGGTATAAGCTGGGGCGAGTGGCGCCAAAACGAGGTCATAAGGGCCAGCCAAGATTGCTTGTCCCGTAAACAAACTGCCGCAAGACTGCTGTGTTCCGAATTGCACGAAAAAGGTTTATCGGGAGGAAGACTTAAAGATATCTTTCCACAAATTTCCGAAGAATAAAGACCTATTAGCTGATCAGATTTTCAGAGTACACTCGCTGGCAAAAGGACACTTCATCCTACCGCTTTTCCTTCCATTTTTCGTGGAACAAAGATTCTCCTAAGGGGCGAAAACCACCAAAACCCCGGTATGTAGTCTCTAAAGTGGGGCCTCAGGTTGCCAACGAAGAACTCGAGGTAAATAGTATAATCTTAAATGTTGAAAAGGTTGCCGACGAAAAGCTCGAAGTAAATACATGTAATACTAGCTTAAACGTTGACGAGGTATACGAAGTCCTTGAGGTCGATTGTACCTTTCAAGAGTGTAAACCTTCGCAAGAAGAAAGCGTGTCTGAACTGTGAAGACAAGTTGTGGAGTTGATAAATAAACTTGACGAACAAAAGGAGAAAATAACTGCCCTGGAGATAGAACTGAATGAAGTATAATGAGTTGGAGAAGAGATCTTTTTCCTTAGATCGGCTTAGAAACTGTAAGTCTTTGGGGTTCTACACTGGATTCGCTAGTGACGAAATATTTGATGCGTTGTACAACTTCTGTGACCCTGGTGAGAATGGCGAAAATATTCGTTATTGGCACTCATCATGCACAGGCCAGGATACAACTGGTCTTAGTGAAAATGATTAATACATGGAAACATTTCCAAAGCCTGGAAGACCAAGGTCACTGCATCCAAAGGAGTAACTTTTAATTACTTCGTGTAGATTAAGACAAGGTTTTGCAGAGGAACGTCTTGCTCATCTCTATGGAATATCTCAAGCTACAATAAGCAGGATAATAATAACCTGGGTCAACCTTTTATATTTAAGGCTAAAGGATGTACCCATATGGCCCTCTATAGAAAAGGTAAACAAACACATGCCAGAGCAGTTTAAAGAGAGGTATCCCTCTACTAGATTAATAATACAAATGAATAAAGGCTGATAGTTTCTGAAGAAACTGTTTGGGGCTGCGTCGATGGGGTAACGAAATAATTTGAATATATCAGCAAAGTTGAAATGGTAAATTGGCCACCGTTACGATTATAAAAGCTGACGTTTCGAGTGTTAGCCCTTCGTCGGAGCGAATAGGGAAATTGTGGTTGTGCGTGCTTTTAAAGGTAGAAAAGGAGCTACGTGATTGGTGGGAACATGGCAACGAGAAAAACACGAATAAATTAGTGGAATGAAAAGCGTTCGTTGATACCTGTGGGAATAATAATAGACTGCACCAAGGTTAAATGCCAAATGCCTTGCAGCCCTCGTTTGAATAGTGAACTTTTTAGTATCTATAAAAATAACACCACTCTGAAAGCCATTGTTGGAATAACCCGGGGTGGGGCACTCTCATTTGTGAGCCAGCTTTACACTGGACACATCTCAGACAGGGAAATTGTTCTACGCAGTGGTATTTTAGATAAAAAAATTTGAGAATGGAGATTCAGTAACGGCAGACAAGGGATTTACAGTGCAGGACCTGCTCCCTCCAGGCGTTGGGCTGAAAATTCCTCCATTCTCAGGATCTCAGGGACAGATGAGCCCAGAAGATGTTGTCAAAACGCAATAAATTGCCTCTCCGAGGGTCCATGTTGAAAGAGCTATCAGTAGAACAAAAAACTTTCGCATCTGGGATGGAATTGTCCCACTGAACTTATTTGGTGTGGTTAACCAAATGTGGATAGTATGTGCTGTACTAGGTAATTTACAAAAGCATATCATCAGTGTGTAAGTAGTAGGCCAATGCAAATTCCATCGGTAGACCTAGGAGCTAAAGGGGAAACCTTGTAAGGTTACTATGAAATTCAATCTGCTGGAGAATAAAATTACGAACATCACCTGGTATATTAAAGGCAACCATATTCATTCACATGTATAAGTTTTACAGTATAACACTATTACACATTTTTGTTCTTTGTATTCTTTTTTTAAAATGACACACCAGAATGGGGCGTAGTCGTTAGGTTGTTCACAAAATATGCATGATTGACTCACACGATAATTTATGAAGTTAAGTTAAAATTTAGGTTGAATAAGCAATCAGAGTTCAAAATTAGATCCAGAGTTCAACCTGTGTGATGTAGTTCAGTTCTAGATCCTGGAGTTTGTTGCTGTCCACCATATTTCCTTTTTGCTGCAGCTGGCATAAAGTAATGAAAATAGGTGTGTTCCAGTATTGCTCTGCGTTTCTTCCAGAGCTATTCATCAGAGTGAATCCTTTCAATGCTAAGCCCCCTGCTCGTGTACACAACAAAGTCGCACCATTTAGCACCGGTGAGGGCCATTTGGCCCTGGACTTGATCATAGTAAACATGGTCCTTTTTTAGTTTGGGTATCCCATCTTTAATTTCTAGATAAAAGTTAGGGTCACTACAGGCTTGTGCTGGAGAAACACTGAAATTTGAACTTGGACATTTTACTTCCATTAGACCATACTGATCTTCAGGACATGAAATATCAACAACTTTCCCATCAGGGGTGCATCCAAGGAAAAACAGTTTTGGTGATACAAAGAATCCAGATCTTTCCACTTTTACTGGGTGTCCAATTCCATACATGTGTTTTTTGTAATCTCGTAATGCAACAGCCTCATATTTAATACCATGATCAGTACTTGCTGACCTGAATAGTTTAGCATCCAGCATGTCACCACAAAGCTTCTCATGGCTTCTTTATGATACCTTTCCAAAATTTGAGACTGTAAATCTATACCTGCGTTCCTCAGTCCAAGCATTACAATTATGCTGATCCCTGGTATTTTCTTCTATCTTATTTGCATCATGCATTGTAACCTTAAGTTCATCTAGTAGTTAATTCTGTAGTATATCCAGATCATCAGGCAGATCCAACACAAAGTCATCATTCAAATCATCCAGTGGCAGTGAAGGATAAGAACGTTGGGAATTTGATGCTCTTGAAGCTTGTTGACTTGGAGCTAAGTTACATGTAACTTTAAAGTTAAACTCCTGAAATGCAAGTTGGTAAGATCCAAATAACCCGGTACGACTTTCCCCGAACCTGGTGTCAACAGGGTCATTAGTGTTCAGTTCACAAGTTTGTACCAAACCCAGAATTGGATCTATTTTTTGAACAGCCTCCAAAAAATCATTGAATTTTGATTTCCTATAAACTTTTCTTGCCTCATAAAGCAGACTTGTGATACCACAGCTTTTGTGTTCACCCTCTACTTGTGTTTGGAAACAGAAACCTCCATAATAGGGTAGGAGGTAATACCTTCGACTCGGGGCTGATGCCACCTCTGCAAGTTAGAGGTGCATGCTGCAGAACAGTTTTCGTCTTCCCCATGTTGTAGTTCTGTGACACTTTTACAGTTATAAAGAGTGTAATTGCATCTCTTTAGCATTAACGCTAAAACGTGATTGCAAAAACCAGATTTCCCGGCAGCACACGAGGGGCAACAATTTGCATAAACAACCTCTCCAGAAATCAAGCATAAAGCAAGAATTAAATTGTGAAGGCTTTCGTTCCTCTTAAAGCTATGAAAGCATTGTCAACGATAATAAAATTACTGCTCATCAAAGTTTGTGTGAATATCGTGTAAATGTTCGTCTTCAATGTAGGTTTTAGCCTTTTTAAAGCCTGTGGGAACAGAATGATGTGCATGTTTATCCTCACCGATATGCTTCCCAGACTTTCCAATATGTCTGTCCATCTCTGCCTTTGTAAAAAGAGGCGCCTTTTCAAGGGATGATCCCCAGCACTCCGATGGAATTTTCTGTTTCCACTGTGTCCCAGGTGACGGTGTTGATGAGCTTGCTATAACACTTGAGTCGTCCGCCGTTCTGTGGGAATTCACACCCATACGGTAAAGGTTCCCTTTCGTGTAGATCATCGCGGGATCTGGATCGACAATATCATGATCTAACCTTCTGCTTACATATTCCTCTAAACTGAAATAAAAGAATCCAAATCATAACTCTACATAACGCACACGGCAAACGATCCTAAATATTCAATACGTCTTACCTTTTTACTAGCTGGGCTTTAGTTGACAGACCTTTGCACTAGTCGCCGCGACATCGCAACCAAAACTGCAATTCGGAGTTCTTCAGTGTTGAGGGTTTTCTTCTAGCAAGCGAACTTCCCGGAATATCTTCTTCGGTTAGTAAACAGGGTCTATATAAAGCATTTGCCATATTTTCTCTTCCTGACCGGAAAGGTACGTTACTAAATGATGCGTTTGATGATAACTTCTCAGTCAAAACTGTAAAATTTCTTAGGTTTCGCCCTCATGACCTCGTTTTCGTGCAACTTGCCCCAGCTTTTACCGGTTGGCGGCCATTTTGGAAAAAAGGTCTCGCCCCTGACAAAGTATCATTCTAGCGATTCTGTCTCTGCGGTGTAAATAGCATTTTGCGTTATTGAAATGCCATCGAAGCGTGTCTTAATATAAATCGAGGGACCGGGACTCAATCGTCTGCTTTATGTACACAGCGTACTTTCGTAAAAAGTTGAAACTGAAAGAGCGGGATATATTTTGGCTAAATCGCTTATTTCAGAGGGTTTTTTAGAAATTGACCGGTTCTCATGATCATGCTCTAGTTGATAGGCTCCCCTAAGTTAAATTTCTTATTATTCATGCGACTTTCAAGTTTAATCAGTACATGAGATATTCATCCCTTCCTATCAGATATTACGCAAATCTGAAAAAAAGCATGCGGAAAACAAAAGGCTAGTTAAGCAATACAACGCACTTTCTATCAGTTTACCAGCCTAATTTTAGAAGAACACGAGAAAAGTTTGTAAATCATGGACAGATGGCGAGTTCTTCCAACATTTTAAGGTGAGTTATTACGCCGGTAAACCGATAGACAGAGCAGTCCACTTATGTTATGAAATAAGTACGGGTTTACCGGTTAGGTGATCCATAGTTTTTTGACCAATCAGGGTGCTCCTAGTATCTCAGTTATTTTATAACTTAGAGTACACCGCGTTCAACGAAGAGTTTGCTATCAACCACATTTATGGAACTCAAAGTTCACTTCGAACGAAATGGATGACTGCATTTCTATATTTAGACATTAATTCCTGTAGAGTTTTCAAACGAGAAGGAAGTCATATCAAAACCACAATCAAGTTCTTAGGGGATTCCAAACAGATATGATAATGGTAAAAGAACGTTTAATTTGGCGGCGATTTCTATTAGTGGTCTATCTTAGTCGTGCTGTTTGGACCCTCCTGCAGAATGGAATTAGTTAGCTGTTAGCTGATCAATCTGTCTCTCCAGACTTGCCTCAAGGCTTGTTTTTAAGGACTTGATGGCGTTGCTTATGTGAGTTGTTGTGTTCTGCTCGCCCTGAAAGAACTTTTTCTCCATTTTTTCTACAAGGGATTCTATGGCGACGCTGAAGCGAGCTCGATAAATCAATCAATCAATCCCATCGCCCAGAATACTATTGTCTTTCGTGACATGTACTTGCAGTGCCCATTTAATCAGCGGGCAGCATAATAATTTGCATATCCTGAACCAGTCGGATGTGATTGGTCAGCAGGTAAAGCTTTGGGAATACACGAGTCTCTTTGCAGATTTGAGCTGCTGTCAATCAAACGGTTGGATGCGTAAAGTAAATCCCAAGGTGATATAAAGTGAACAATAACACTAATTAACAATAGCCACGCTCTTAACAAAACGTTTAGCAAATTCGTTTGCAGCGGATTCTTAGAAAGACTGACAGACTCCCGTTGGTTAAAATGTTTTCTGAATTATAAAAATTAGTATCATGAAAATAGAAAAATTTAGAAAATAGTATCGTAAAGAATAGGCGGTTTAAAAAGTGTAAGTCGCGATCAGGCGGTTTTCGAGGGCGAAAGGCCTGCGGTTGCGGACTGACAACAAAGAAACGCCTGATTGAAGGTTATAAAAAGTCAGGGGAGATTAATAAGATTTAGTCCAAATTCACGCCATTTGCGAGTTTCAAAACGCGACATGTGAAATCTCTCTGTTTGAGAAATTGCTATGAAATAATGAACAAATTCCTTCGATCGCATTGCCACATTTAATCGCAAACGATCGCTGGCGGTTGCCTGCTATCATATGTGAACCAGGCTTTACTAACAACGTTCTATTCTTTTCGTACCTTCCATTTCATTTCGTAATTCTTGGTTCTCACACATCAGCTCTTCATTTTCCTTTTTCAGCCGATGGATGATGTCCCCAGGCATTTGGGTGATCTCGTCTGCGTGAAGAGCAACTTGACACCAGTACTGAGATCGCTCCGCTTGGCGAGTTGCATTGTTTTTGACGCCACGTGCTTTTTTCATGTAGTCCACTCTTCTGTAGACGGCCATCCCAACTCGAGAGCGAGCAGACGACGATAATTCGTAGCCGACTTTAACCAAGCTAGCCTGTAGGCTATCGAAAACTTGGCTGTGACTATGAAGCTTCCTCCATTGCCAGAGGCCCTCTCCATTGAGTTGAAGAGTAAAGAATGGGTTTTTGTTACCCATCAACGGTGCAGAGATATTAATGAAAGCAGGATTGACCGGGGATTCTACGAGCTCTGATGAGAGCTCCCGATCAATACGCTGCATTTCTTGTACGGAACACATGACTGAAATTATGAGACTCTTGAAACTTAGGTTGTTTTAGCGATTGAATGAGACTTACGATTGAAGCAGCTTTTTTCCCCCGAGGGTAATTGTTTCGAGGGAACAATATTTGCGACATTAGAGCCAATTAGACAGCAGTTGCCAACAGTTACGCATCTGAATTCATAACATACATACCTACATACATACATCAACTTTATTTCAACACGATAAATGTTTAAAGCTTCGCGCTTATGGGGTCGTGCATTTAACTAGTCCTAAAACTAATGTCTATTACTAACTTACATACAAAATAGAAGTAAGAATACTAATAGTTAATAAATGTAAAAATTTGTATAATATATATGATATAATTTGCATAAGATATCTTTAAAAATAAATATAGTCTTGATCACAAAAATTAATTGTTGAGGCAGATGTTACCTTAAAATGAAAATCTTTCGTCTGTAAATAACACTTTTCTTTAATAAACAGTTATACTGAAGTTTTCAAACATTGCTAGACGTATTTAAGTAAGTAACTTGATTTCTGAGTCAAGCATAAAGACCAGCCAAAGGAAAAATCTTAATAAGGGACATGTAAGAGAATAATGGTATCGTTAAAGTTCGATTAGTCGAACAATCGAACTCGCAAAGATAGCAGGTTGCATGAACCTTACACCAAGGATTGAGTTCAATAGCCGGATGTTCTGCCCACTTTCTATTTCGTTAGAATAATAATAATAATAATCACTTTATTTAAGTCTCAAAGCTACATAGCCGAACACGAATGCTCTACTAACTGGGGAGACTGAAATGAAAATAAACTGTAAATTAAATCAAATCATGTAGGTTTTTGAGGAGAGGGGAAAACCGGAGTACCCGGAGAAAAACCTCTCGGAGCAGAGTAGAGAACCTACAAACTCAGTCCACTTATGACGCCGAGTACGGGAATCGAACCCGGGACACATTGGTGGAAGGCGAGCGCTCTCACCACTACGCCAACCCTGCTCCCAAGAGAATCGCTTCAATCGGTAGAGAAATATTTGAGCGATTCTTCTGACAACTGGCATGTGATTGCGACGATCGTCGAAATAGAACTAAAGTCTCTCTTGCGACAACGATGGAGAGGTGTGGTTTCCATATGATAATAACGATCGCTAAATATTTTTGTAGGGATCATATCTTAAAAGCTTTTAGTCTTTTAAGCTTTGTCTAGTTACCGCCTCATTTTCAATACTAATTGATACAGCGTCGCTCTACCAATTGGCTTGTTAGCTCAATTGGTGGAGCGCTGCACTAGTATCGCAAAGGTCAGTGGTTTGAATCCCGTACAGGCCTGATTTTTTTTAGGTCTGATTTTCGCTATTGCTTAAATAGCGCTATCTACGGCGAGGATCGTGCATCATATGTATCTAATACCGCAGTACAAAATATATGAACTTCATATATTTCATTGTATCTCAATATTAACAATAACAATATTTACAAGCACTACCGCTAAGCCATGTGGGCTTTAAGAGAACGCTTGAATGAAACAATATTTCGAGATTCCCTGAGTTTAGGGGGTGGCGCATTCCCAAGTTTACTAGCTAAAAATGAAAATGACCGATGTAAAAACTCAAGATTAAAAGGAGGTAAATCTAGCCTTGTACTGAGCCCACGTAAACTATACGGTACATTTCTAACATTAAAAAAATCACTTATATAAGGTGCCCCCTTATCATAAAAGCACTTATATAACATAACTAACGATTGGAATTGCCTACGATTCTCCAAGGACTTAATATCGGCCAACTTCAGGAGGAAGTCGTAAGACACAGACTTCGAGAAACCTAATATAGTTCTTAATATAAAGTAATTAGTTGTCTCTATTTTAGTAGTCTCCGCGTTACCTACTCCCAGTAAAAGGAGACTACAGTACTCAAGATGGTGGAGAACATAGGCCTTGTATAGACAAACTATCACGTCCTTAGAAATAAACCTACGTATTCTCCGCAAAACCGAAGCCTTTGCACGTACCTTATTCAGCGGTTGCTTTATGTGCGCTTTAAATGTTAATTTGCTATCTGGGACCACCCCTAGGATTTTAAGTGTATCCTTTGTATGGACATTAGAATCAGTAAAATGGAAATCATACTGGTATGAGGACGGGCCAATAGCGATAGCTTGCGTTTTAGCGGCATTAATCTGTAAAAATTTCATCTCGATAGAACGCTCAGATCAGAGTTAATTATATACTGCGAGACTGTTGGTGAGACATCAGAGGCGTAATGAGTAGTGTCGTCCGCGTATAGCCTCAAGGACGTATTAGTTATAAAATAATTAAGATCATTAACATACAAATTAAATAAGAGTGGACTCAACAGGGATTCCTGTGGTACACCAGTTTTAACGGTTCTCCACGAAGAATATACACCATCAAGTTTGACCCTCTGTCTCCGTCCAAAAAGGTATGCGGTCATAATTTCCAGCGCATCACGCGTAAAACCATATGCCTTTAATTTAGCTAGGAGAAGCGGGTGACAAACAGAATCAAAAGCTTTACTTAAGTCGATAGCCACCGCTGCAACAGCTTCTCTTCTGTCAAGAGAGGCTCTCCAATCTTCGGTCAATTTCAATAAGGCCGTGCAACACAAGCGACCCTTGAGAAAGCCAGACAGATTCGGTGAGAGCCGCCAATAAAAGGCTTCATAGATTGGATCGAACAATACCTCATATAATTTCGATAAGGAAGTCAGAACAGAAACTGGACGATAGCAAGTCTCATCCGTCATACTTTCCTTCTTGAAAACAGGAACAACGTCACTGCTATTCCAAACTATTGGCCATTGACGATTGGTAATAAAATAATTGATTAAACGGGTACCGGCTCTGCAATAACAGGTGAGGATAAACGAAGTAGCCTCTGAGATATTTTATCGCAACCAACAGCCTTGCGAGGGTCAAGAGTATCCAAAATTTTCCTTATGTAGCCAACATCAACTGGGACGAGGTCAAAAACATCATCACAAGTTTTCTCAGCAATGACTTTAACACTAGGATGATCAACAAACTCAACCATTTCCTTACTGTCACCATCGCTCCTGGACGCCTCGCAAAAGTAGTTGTTGAACATTTCAGCCACCATTAATGAATCAGTAGTTACACGCTCATTCTCAATCAGAATTATCTTTGATTGCTTGTTTTCTTTGCTTGGAAACAAGGGTCTCAACTTATTCCAGAACTCACCATGATGTTTAGTGTTTGACGATGCCTCCATGCAGAACGCCTTCAACCCTTTTCGTTTCAGGGATGTGACCTTGTTCCTCTGTTCCTTGAATTCCTCCCAAGAGGTTGTTGTTGGGCTCCTTGCACGTTTCTTAAACAGTCGATTACGACGCGAGATTTCGCGTTGAATTAATGGAGTTATCCATGGCAACTGATCACCTCTGACCAAATTTTTCTTTATTGGTGCGTGTTTGTCCAACACTTCAGTGTACAATTGCGCCCAAGGTGCCATAAATCATCAACGTCGTCTTAAATGTAAGCAGAAATCCAGGGAACAGTTTTTAAGTCATTTAAAAATTTGTCTATATCAATTTGTCGCATAATTCTGTATTCAATTTCACGTGCCTTAGCCCTTGGTAATTTATTTTTTTGCACTGCATAGATAAGATCGTGATCACTGAGACCCATATGCAAATTACCACAAGTTGCAAATCGTTCCGGATGGCTAGCGAGAATGACATCGAGTAAAGACTTTGTTTTTTCAGTCACCCTTGTCGGTTCACTAATTTGGTTTTGCAAACAAAACCTATCACAAAGGTCCATGAGTGAGTTATCCTCAGCATCAACACCATGCTCCCCAACAAGCAAGTCGATATTAAAATCACCAATCAATAATATTTCCTGACGGCTAGTATACATAAGTTCAATAGCTGATGTAAGCGACGACAAGAAATCAGTAATTTTACAGAATTTAGGTGATATGTAGCACGCACACACTATAAAGCGAGCCTTCTTAGAATCCATGACATCAAGACATAATGATTCGACTGATTCGGGCTCCAGATTACGTCGTACACAGACAGGAAGATCTTCCCGTACAAAAGCTATCAAGCCACCAGTTCCTCTCTTGCGATCACGTAGAATAGTGCGATATCCCAGTTGTTGGAGAAAACTATCTGAGGTTGTACCATCGAGTTTTGTCTCCGAAATAAAGAAAATGTCAAATAAGTACTTGTTAAGAATATTTTTGACCTCGTCAAGCTTATTTTGTAAAGAGTTGATGTTCAAATGACCTATTTTCAGATTGAATTTGTAGTAACCATTGACGTTCCTAAAAAAACAGTCAACAGAGTCTCCTGAATGTTCCTCCGCAATCTCAAAAACCTCGCCAGTGGAGCTCGAATCTCATGCCGCCGAAAGAGAGAGATCATCAAAGAAGCTGTCACAAAACTAAGGCTTCGTACAAGAAAAGCAATACCAGATCCCTTCTCTCCGATAGCAAGACAGCTCGTTCTTGCTCATTTTCGTACGTTTGATGTGGAATACTGCCGGGCAGGACGAGCAGCGGACGCCATTTTGGTTCTTTCTCATGGTTTTAGCACAATACCTACAAAGCGTTTTAGAAGAACTATTAAAACTTCCTTGAGGCCCCTGAGGGCCGGGATTAGACTCCACGTTTCCATATAGCTTCAACAGTAATAGCTGAGTCGTAGCAGTACTGTTACTCTAGTACAAAGCACGCCGTCCGAGGTGGGCTTTCTTGCTCCTTCGCATGTAATTTTGACGATGCAGACATGAGCTCAAAGAACCAAAGAACTGAAGCTGGGTAGAAACATTACCCATGTCCTTAGGTCCAGCACATAAATAATTGGTGGGAGATAAGTATGCGAGACCAGAACCGAATCCTCCAAGAGTGAAAAGAGCGAAAAGTGGCAGCGCATACCAACATGTGTAAGTCGCCATCTAGCCATCACTCGGTCTTCTCGCTACATCAATCTTACATCAATCGTAAATCTTGCTCTGTCTGATCATAGTTAGCTAGAGACTTGATGGCGTTGTGAATATGAGTTTGGAATCGCTGTTCGCTCTTTTCGAACTTTCTTTCTAAAGCTGACTCTAGGGACTCTATGGCGTCTTTGAAGAAGATCAAATTTTGCTCTGTGGTAGTGGAGTTACTGTTCCAAATATACACGACTCCTATGAACCCAAACCATTCGCTTTGAACAGTTTTTTTTTTTCAGAAATCTAGTTAACAGTCCAAATCTGTGATTATTGGTACCTTGGTTTCCGACCACTGTTTCCCCGTGTGTCAGTCATTATTAGTGACAAGTGTGTTGGCGATTACGGTGACAAGAAGATAGTCCGTTATGTCCGCATGGATCACACGTTTCAGTTGCTACAACTTTCCACCCTTAAGCATTCGTTGTGCAATGAGTTGCGAGACCAACCTCGGTCACACAAAATGAATCCTATTTATTTCCCACGAAAAAGAATTCTAAATTGTTTCATCGGATGTGCGACCTAAGAGCACTTTAACTCAAACCTGGTCCTTTTTTCTAAATATTCATTTTTATTAGTTTTCGGGGGCAGCAAGTGAGCGTGAGTACTTCGTTTCGTGGGAACATACCGACCCATACGAAGTCCGACATGCTTGTTAGTGCAGTTGTCTTTTTATAATTACTTGCAGTGCAAAACTATCATGATCCTGCATGGGTAATGCTATCTCATCGCATTCGTGACTGTGTGTCTTGCATGCTAGATTGTCAATACTATGTACCAGCGGCGGTCGTGGGCGCGTGTGCAACGATGGAAATATTTTGCTGCGTTGTAGGCTGCTTTATCCCTCAGACAGAGAAACTAATGGATAAAATTCCAGCCATAAGTCAACATCAAGGGGCACTCACAAAACAAAATTCTAAAGGAAAGTGCGATCGATGGATCGTAATCTTCAAGAAAGACGCGGTAAACGCAGGCGACATCAAGTATCCGCATGTGTTTTCTATTCACTCTCATTTAGAGTAAAAGCTAAATGATAAACGAGTTTCGATTGCTTTTCTGACTTATAAGTTATGGGAAGACAGACGCATAAATGAGGTCGCTATCAGAAACATTTTGCCGTGGAAGGCTGAGAATGATTCGTGCCTTACACTAGTCAAAAGTGTAGATAGAGGACTAGAGTTCCAAGTAATACCGCTGTTTTGAATAGCTATATAAAACCCCAAAAGTGGATTCTAATTTTAAGAAAAACTTAGCTGTTGTCCTTACTAAAAGTCGCAGGGGGGCTTGTCGGTTGTCACTGTTTATTCGTATTTGAAAATCAAGTTACTTGTATCATGAGGGAAGGAGGAGAGGAGAGACATCAGCTGATCACTGTTATGGTTCATGGTTCATTTATTTTACACTATTTACATGAAATTAATATAGATAGAAAAGTACAATTGCAACAAATGATTACAGAATAAAATAAATAAAGTACAGATTATAAAAATGTGTGTGGTGGTCAAAGTAGCGATGGCTTTCTAGTTGGCCACTACCTACTTTTAGATAAAGAAAGAAATGGGACTGAGCTTTATTGGTATATAGTAAAAAATGTGGAAGGTGTTTGTAGAGCGTAGGATTGATGTGCAAGAGAGAATTACGTGTATATAATTCAAGGTATGTTAGAGATTACTGAACCAAGCAAGAAGTCTATACAGGACAACCTTAATAAGAAAAATAATTTGGATATATCAACAAAGATGAAATGGTAAATTGGCCACCGTAACGATTACAAAAGCTGACGTTTCGAGCATTAGCCCTTCGTCGGAGCGAAGGTTGTGTGTTGTTGTGCGCCAATGTAATCTATTGTATAACTTGCACTCATTGCAAAAAGATATACATTGGCGAAACAGGCAGAAGACTGGGTGACCGGTTCCAAGAACACCTTCGAGACGTGGAAAGGAATGACAAGGACACATCGAAACCAGTCGCTAGACATTTTAATTTAACTAATCATTTTAAGCAGCATATGGTAATCTGCGATCTTTCCTTACACTTAGGTAGCACGGAAAGCCGTAAAACTCTTGGACAAAAGCTCATCTTTCAAACCGGCAGTCTAAATCCCACAGGGATCAACGAACGCTTTTCATTCCACTAATTTATTCGTATTTTTCTCATTGCCATGTTCCCACCAATAACGTAGCTCCATTTCCTGTTAGAGGTATTAAAAAATTATGGAAATTGCTGGAACAGTTGTTGGATTGTTATATGATTTAAATGTGAGTGAGCAGATTTTGAATCTGACAACATTTTCAAATTTTCAAATTTCAAGGATTTGGTATTCAGGGAAAGAGGGTTCCCGTTTTTGTAAAAAAGAGACTTCGGATGCATTTATTTTGTTTAGTACTGATTTTATTTAAATTACTCTGATAAGTGTTGCCCCAACACACATTGCACCAAAATTAAGATAAGGATAAATAGGTGCATAGTACAGTTGTCTTAGCATCTTTAAATTGAGGTAATTCCGCAGTTGGTAGAAGATTCCAACTTGAAAGTTTTTAGTCAGTTTGCTTTGTACATGTGCTATTTGAGTTTTCCAATTCAAATGCTCATCTAAATAAATGCCTAAATACTTGACAATTAGCTTTGCGATCAATGTTTGAAATATTAATATTGTGTATAGTTGGCTTCTGTGGAGATGTTAATATCATAAAATTTGTTTTCTTCATGTCAATAGACAGTTTATTGAGTTACGTTGCAGTAGTTAATTACTTTCTGAAGTTCTGTTAGGACTGACTAATCAAGCCAAGTCAGCTTGAAATACCTTTAGAATTTAATTTCTTTCAGTAAACTAGCATATATGCTCTAAAACTCCACTGGTCTGATTTTCATCTCAGCCTTCTTCAAGGAACTGTAGTTTCTTTTCCAGGTATACCAGCTAACTCCAGAAGTTTCGGCCCTCCTCTGACGATAGACACCGTTCAGGTTTGAGAAAAAACAGTCCTCATGATACCACCACCCTCCTTGAAATAACTCAGCACAGTTACCTTCATTGCTGTCATTGTCTTGATCCTTAGTTGAAAAGGAATAGCCATGATGCCCTATGAGGGAGTCGCCAGCAGTTCCTAGAATAAAGTAACGCGAGACATTCAGAAAGACTTTATGCCTGTTATGCAATCCAACCTTACCGAAGAAGCAATGACACAAAATTCCCATTACCCTCCGTCGAGAACACTGAGGTACAGTTTTGAAAATTAATACTATTTCTGAGTCATCATAGGTAATGCCCATGATAGTTCGCCCACTTTGATCAACTGCTTTTAATTTTACACTACAGATGTAGTGTATTGCGTTACATAGCGTCACATAGCGTTACAACTGTAAGGAACTCGATCGTCTCATAAATCTACCCTCCTCGGTAAAAGTAAAAGTAATTACGTATATTGTATAGTTAATATACTATTATTGACTGAAATCAAGTTGAATTAAAGGAAGGAGGCTAATCACTTGACCCATGAATACTCTACAACAAATGTACAAATGATTAAAAAACTTATGAGTCGTTCTCAAAAACTCTATACCCTCAACCAAATAGAACTGTAAATTTGATATAAAAGAATTACTTTTATTTGCTTCAAAAAATTTACCTGAATATTTCGAAACACTCAACCGGTACTTCTTGCTTTCGTCCGCCACTGCAAACATGTCGTACACGGTATAAGCAGTTTTGCTGTAAAAATCTTCCAGATCGACCCGAAGCTTGGTCGTGGATTTTGTCAGGCGGTGTATCTTGTCCAACCCGAGCCAAAATTCGCCCTTGAGATTTCCAAAGCCATTCTTGTAGTCAGACCAGCTGAGATCGAAAATAACAGAGCCATCAAGTCTCTTTTGGACCACTGTCCATCCTCCTCCATCAGTTGTTTGGTCACAAAACACTGCAAAGTCAGGTCCAACATGATCTGGGTTGATCATATAAACACCACTGGTTACTTTACCATATCTGTACAGCTGGGCACAGTTTTTAGGCACTGATAGACAAAATTATAATAAAATAACTCTAAAGATGATAAAATTTAAAAAATAAGATAATAATAATAGCTATAATTATAATATTAATGATGATGATGATGATGATAAATTATAATAAACATTGAAGGTTAACTCTCCCAGACGAAAGTTCCGTGTTAAATGTTAGTTGTCTTGGGTCCCGTGTGCCCTCTGGATATGGTTTCATTGGCCCAGGGGAAAGGGGAAAAGCACTATCACTTGAGAGGTGGGGACTTATTTCATCGCCATTAACCTTTACAGTTGACTTGCCTAGGATGCCTCCCTGTTCTGCTCTTTGAAACATAGTGCTACACCTCAATACGCGAGTGTTTTACATGCTTCCAGGAAATCCACATGTAAAGTCCATGAAAATAATTTAGCTATCTACAGGAGCCTGGATTATATTGTCTCGGTATTGAATGAAATAATCCGGTGCTCGCTGTTGTTGGGTGCTTTTCTTCTCACCTATGAGCCGTCGATAGCACCCATGATGTTTTTAAATTGGTAGGGACAGCAAACATCACAATCGATGACTTTACCTCATCAAAGGTCTCTGGAAATTTTACGAGTCCACTACGAGGTTCACAGAGGCCAAAATTTTAATAAACGTCTTGTGCCGGCCTAGATTACGGAAGAATTTTGCACATAGAACCACCGGTGCAATCCTTGAATGAAGATTTCCGCGCGCTAAACGGTACAGTCACAAGGCAAGAACTTTTTACTGGTGGTGAGCAATTCCTAAATCGTGAGTTTCGTCTTTTAATCTCGAGCCCAATATATTGCAGGATATTGTTTCAAAAGTGTTTTTGTTTTCGTTTCCTTAATTGCTGTCGAAAGTACTATTTAAACAATAGAGTGTTTCTGTCGAGGAACTATCGGCTGATAGTTGCCCCGCGAAAATTTTATGTTTTTAAAACAAATATTTGCCCGAGAAGCGAAGCTTCGAGTGCAAATCATCCTCGGAGACCCAGGGGTTGTGAGTCGATTTCAAGTTAAGGGCAGAAGAGCCCCTGGGAACATTGTCTTACAAGACTAGTTCCAAAGGGTCGCATTCGTTCTGGCATCTGATTGGTGCCAGAAAATCTTTGTGTTTTTCTGCCCAATCAGAGTGAAGTGTCCTTTCGTGTGTTTTAACACGCACATATACAACAAGCTCTGTCGCTCGCTATGTTTGTTTGGGCCGTGCGACGAAGCTTCGCCCGAGGTGAAAAGTTTCGGTCTCAGCACACAATGTAAGAGAAATCGATCAGATTGTCCGCGAAACCTTACCGTAAATTATACCGAATACTTTCGCAGGTATCACAAGAGAACGTGTTTAAAAGTTTGCGAGGTTCGTATAAAACATAATGGTTGCAGGCATTGATATGTCGCTTTAAACGTTAGATGAGATGTAAGCTTAAATCTTTTTTAGTTTTTTTTGTACAATTTGTTGTGACTGAAACTTTTCCAATCCCGTGAAGTTATTTCGTCGCACGGGCCACGCAGGTATGTGAAGCAACTGGCGCTTACACTTACGTAGCTTTCTGTGCGCGCCAAATTCTAATCGTTGCTTTGTAGTAAAGTCTTTACAATATGGCCAAAGTTGCAGAGAACGTTAAGTACGTGGATGACCTCCAGCAAGCGCTTAAAGAAAGCTTAGCTGTGTTTCCGGTTAGCTAATTAAAATCTGAACAAAGACTAATCCTAGAGAACATCGTGGAAAGGAGGTATGTTTTCAGACAGTTACCGAAGGTGTTTGGAGACAGTTTAATCTTTCAACTGCTGCGTTGAGTGTTCAAATTCTTGAGCTCGAAAGGCCACGGATTCTCTTCTAGTCCTTTGGTCATTATCATTTCACCTCTTTTGTCGATTGTTCAAGAATCGATGCTGCTTTCATTGAGGAAAACAAAACCAAAGACCAAGAAATATTGGATGGAAAGGGCGGGCTTGCTTTATTGTAAATGTCAGCTTAGTACAGGGTTATCTACCCACATCTAATAAACAAAAGTTTCCACGTTTAGCTTTTCTTTTTTTTCCAGCGAAGATTAGTTTAGATTTTGGCCGGGCGTGCACAAAAAGTTGCGTAAGCGCCAGTTGCTCGACATACCTGCGTGGCTCGTGCGACGAAATAGCTTCACGGATTGGAAAAGTTTCAGTTACAGCAAATTATACAAAACATCTTGAAAGATTTAGGCCTACATCTCATCTAAGGTTTAAAGCGACATATCAATGCTTGCAACCATTATGTTTTATACGAACCTCGCAAACTTTTAAACTCGTTCTCTTGTGATACCTGCGATAGTGTTCAGTATAATTTCTGGTAAGATTTCGCCGACAATCTGATCGATTTCTCTTACATTGTGTGCTGAGACTAAAACTTTTTACCTCGGGCAAAGCTTCGTCGCACGGCCCAAACAAACATAGCGAGCAGCAGAGCTTGTTGAATATGTGCGTGTTAAAACACACGAAAGGACTCCAAAGGACACTTCACTCTGATTGGGCAGAAAAACAAAAAGATTTTCTGGCTCCAATCAGATGCCAGAACGACTGCGACCGTTTGGAACTAGTCTTGTAAGACAATGTCCTCAGGGGTTCTTCTGCCCTTAACTTGAAATCGACTCAAAGCCCCTGAGTCTCCGAGGATGAGGGCAAATATGCTAGTTTTAAGAACATCAAATTTCCAAGGGGCAACTATCAGACCGATAGTTCCGAGACATAAACACTCTATTGTTTTTATTGTTCACAACTAAATTTTCTTTCGCGCCTACAGCTTGTCAGAAAGGTCAATAATTCGCAACCGTACATTGGCTAAATATTACGTTATACCTGTCATAATTGAAAACTTAATGTTTTTCCGATCTGCCCAACTTCGCGGCCGTCAAACTATTCAAAACTTTTCACGGATGAGTACTATCAATCCAGGTATTTTCCGCGGACGGGCACTATCCATCCGGGTATTTTCCGCGGGCGAGTTCTATGGGCTGATAGTGTCTCTCCACGGATGACTGGCTGGATTACTCATTCGCCTTTCGCTTTTCTGTATAGTTTTAGATATATTTAGATTTATCAAATTATTAGATTTTGAATATATTCAGATTTTAAGGTCTTCAAAGAAAGATACAAACATCATTCCCCATGTATAATTATTAATAGAATTGTTGTGAATATCATTTTTAGCATTTTGATAGATCAAATAATAATAATAATAATAATAATAATAATAATAATAATAACTGGATACAACTCTGAACTTGAATACCACTGAACCATCTGTAGCCCAACAGAAGAACCAGAGATAACTACCAAAGATCTGCACATCAAGAAGCATATAAAGAAAGTTGTAAATGAGTAACTTGTCAAAAAAGTCGAAGATTAACAGTTGCAAGGAAATCTTAAAAGAAATATGGCAAGATGATCAACTGAGCCATGAAAATTGTTTTGTATGGCTCAATAAATGAAATGTGCTCCTACCCACTGTATCGCAGGCATCATGGAACTGTACGAACAGCTCACACCAACAAAGGTCTACATGGCCTACAAGACTGGAACAACGGACAAGAACGATGTCAAATGTAGAATGTGTGGCGAAGGTTCTGAGAGCATGGCACATGTACTTGCTGGTTGTCCATCATTAGCTCAGTCCAAGTACTTAGAAAGGCACAATTTTGTTTTGAAAGTCTTTTTCTTTGAGATGCTCAAAGACCTAGAGCTCGCTGATAGTACTCCGCCATGGTTCTCAGATGTGAAGCCCAAACCTCTTTATAAATCACCTGATGCTGAGGCATACTGGGATGTACCAGTATATGCTGATCATACATATGTACTATCTAATCGTGTGGATGCACGTTTCATCGACCACAAAAACAATAAGGTACTTATGGTGGGAATGAGCTGCCCTTGGATCAACAACAGAGACAAGAAAGACAAAGAAAAGACCAAGAAGTATGAAGCACTTAGACTTGAGCCGACAAAACAACACCTAGGATACAAGATCTCACAAGTAAACGTCATTATAGATGTACTTGGAGGATGGTCTGAAGCTATGGAAACTGAAATGAAGGGCATCTTTGGTACAAGATACAAAGAAATATTGCTGAGAAGGCAGAAAGCTGTATTAAGTAGCACTTTGAACATTGCAAGAACATTTAAACTGGTTACATCGTAAGAACTTTAAGGACATGATTTGGTGTTTATGAATAGTATTTTATGAAAATTTTATGTTAAGGATATTTTAAGAGCTGAACAGTACATCATGAACATTAAAAAAAAAAAACAACATCTTAGCATTGGGCCAATTGACATTTTTATTCTTCCCACCAATAACGTAGCTCCATTTTCTGCCTTTAAAAGCACACACAACCCACAATTCCTCTACTCGCTCCGACGAAGGGCTAACGCTCGAAACGTCAGCTTTTGTAATCGTTACGGTGGCCAATTTACCATTTCAACTTTGCTGAAAAATTGAGATACATACAATTCTAAATACGGTTTTATTAGCCAGGGGGAAAGGGGAAAAGCACTATAACTTGAAAGGTAGGGTCCTATTTCGTTACTCCCACCGACGCAGCCCCAAACAGTTTCTTTCGAAACTATAAGCCTTTAATCATTTGACATTTTTATTGTTTTATATTGATCATTTATATTTAAGTAGCATTAGATATGATTATAGTTAACAGTCCTGTTATCCAGATAGGCTACGAATTTTCGCCCTATCTTGCTTAGCTCACTAGCATCCAAACGTGTATACTGCACATAATAGTAATAATGTCATTTAAATCTTCCGGAGGAAAGCTCCGTGTAAATGTTAGTTCCTTTGGGTCCCGTGTGCCTTCTAAATACGGTTTTATTAGCCAGGGGGAAAGGGAAAAGCACTATAACTTGAAAGGTAGGGTCCTATTTCATGGTTGTTCACATTTACAGTTGGCTTGCCTTGGATGTCCCCATGTACTAATCTTTGCAAAATAGCGCTGTATCTCAATACACGGGCGTCGTGCATGTTTCTGGAAATCCACATGCAAAGCTCATAAAAACATTTTTGCTAGCAGAAAGCTTTTTATGAGCTTTTTGGTAGCAAAAAACTTTTTATGGTATTGACTGAGAATACCGGTGCACTGTCGTTAGGTGTTTTTGTTCTGACGTGTGGGCCGTCGATAGGTTCAACAACGTTCAGCAGATTGCTAAGGTCAGCAAACAGCACAACTGATCAATGTATCTCTTCAAGGGTCTCTGGAAATTTTACTTGTTCATCGTGAACTTAATAGAGGTCGTTAAGAGCGTGTCCGCGAGAAAACCGTGCAGAACCAGGTGATAATGCTCAAATCACCGATTTAGCTCACACTTGGTGGAAATGCTACGTATCATGAGTTAACGAATATGTGAAAATAATATTTTAAAACATTTGATTCCCTGGGAGATATAGGGTCCTCCTTGGAAAATCCCCATTACCTGCTTTGCATAATTAATTAGCTAACTTTGGATTGCTGCTGTGACAAATCGAAAAGCTATCTGCAAATTCAATCAACTGAGTTGTGTTTTGTATCTATCAAACTTCAGGAACAAAGAACTTTTTCATCGTTTTTCTTTCCTTACCTCTCCCTTAAGTAAAGACGTTTCCTGGGTTTGACAAAGTCCAATCCCTGATGACCAACCACTTCTGATCAAAATCCTACATTAGCAGTGAAAAGCATTATTTGCCTTCTAAAATCAACAAATGCAATTTTTGGGCAACGGATTTCATTACCCGTGCTGACTAACCGCTTTTGGTCTGTTTCCTCAAAATACTGTAAGCCCCATCTTTGTTTTATTAACTTAAAATAACTTGAATTTACAAGAAATTTCCGAGAGTATCCTTTACACCTGAACGAGGAGGGAATCTTTGAATAGCGCAAGTTGAGCCCTTTTTGAGAAATTTTTTGCAGCCATATTTGGGTTAAATGTTTAGTAAACGCAACAATCGATGATGAACTTTTTGACGAAAGAAAGCAAGGAAGAAACTTCATAATACATTCATGTCTGTGATGCCTCACAGTTGCAACTATTTGCCTGACATCATTTCTTAGGGAAGTAGCCATTACGTCCAAAATATACTAGATTCGAAATAATTTGGATATATCAACAAAGTTGAAATGGTAAATTGGCCACCGTAATGATTACAAAAGCTGACGTTTCGAGCGTTAGCCCTTCGTCGGAGCGAATAGAGGAATTGTGGGTTGTGTGTGCTTTTAAAGGCAGAAAATGGAGCAACGTTATTGGTGGGTGCATGGCAACGAGAAAAACATGAATAAATTAGTGGAATGAAAAGCGTTCATTGATCCCTGTGGGATTGAGACTGCCGGTTTGAAAGATGAGCTTTTGTTCAAGATTTTTACGGCTTTCCGTGCCACCTAAGTGCAAGGGAAGACCGCAGATTGCCATATGTTGCTTAGAATGATTAGGTAAATTAAAATGTCTAGCGACTGGTTTAGATGTGTCCTTGTCACTCCTTTCCACGTCTCGAAGGTGTTCTCGGAATCGGTCACTTAGTCTTCTGCCCGTTTCGCCGATGTATATCTTTTTGAAATAAGTGCAAGTTATGCAATAGATTACATTAGCGGAGGTGCACGTGAAGTGATCGGTGATCTTAATGGATCGTTTAGGTCCCGATATTTTATCAGTATCGAGCAGTCGATACGGCGGGCAACCATAAAGTCAAACTCTCAAAGCACACCCCCTCTACTTTGGCCTATTGCCTATGCTTATCGCTACTCTTGTCCAGTGGCAATGTTGAGCGAAACCCTGGTCCAAAATCAACTTCTCAAAGTGGAAACTTGAAGTTGAGTACGGTAAAAGGCTTAAGAATTTGTAATTTGAATGTGCGAAGTCTTGTCAACAAGATGGATGAGATCCGAGTTTTTTGTGAGACCCACCTACCGCACGTTCTGTCCCTAAACGAAACTTGGCTAGATTCATCAATCAGTGACAGTGAAATTCAGCTTCCCGGCTACTCACTTGTACGAAGAGATAAAACCCGCCGAAATGGTGGTGTTCTCATTTACATTTCCTCGAACCTCAATTACGAAGTTATTCAAGAATTTGAAAATGATCAACCGGATATTCAATGCCTTTGGATGGAAATAACACCTCCAAAATCTAAAGGTTTTATTTTCTGTTCCTGCTACCGCCCACCGAATGCGGACAACGCTGCAACTTACGTTGAGGGCTTGAGAAATATGTTAACAGTAATGGCTGATCGGGAAAAGGAAATTGTCATTACCGGGGATCTGAATTTCGACCTGAAACAGTCGAATAAACCTGCATCTACGAAGCGCTTTATGAACATGGCGAAAGAGTTTAGTCTGCGGCAGATTATTGATAATTTCACTCGCATAACTGAAAATTCAAAGACCCTGATCGATTTATTTTTTACCAGTCGTCCGGATCTATATGTCTCTGGGGTAATACCAGTTGGCTTTAGTGATCATTCCGCAACATATGCCGTCCGTGAATTACATCGTTTGAAACCGCCTCCCCCGAGGATAATTGATACCCGGAATTTCAAGCGTTTTAATCGTGTTGCTTTCATTGAAGATCTAAATAAAGTTCCATGGTCATTGACGGATTCCTTCGCAGATGTTGAGGACGATGGGACTCATTTAAACACCTTTTTTGTGAAGTAGCCGACACCCATGCCCCAAGAATCCGCGTGCGAGTCAGGGGAAATAGGGTACCATGGCTGACACGTGAGGTGAGACATCTAATGAATGAGAGAGACCGCTTTCATAATCTTGCATTGAGGTCAAACAATGAGCTTCATTGGAGCTCTTACAAGCGCTTACGCAATATTGTGACTTTGAAGCTCAGAAAAGAGAAAGAAAGATATTACAACGAACTGTTCCAGGAGACAAGAGGAGATTCCCGTGGGACCTGGAAAAACCTAAAACGGCTACTCGGAAATGGCTCAAAGAGTAGTAGCGCTACTGCTCGTACAGCTAATGAAGCAAAAGACAAGTGTAACACCTTCAATAGCTTCTTTGTCTCTTGTGCCGAAGATTTAAGGTCGATCCACCGATCAACCGCGCGATCCTTTTCCAAATGGCTACCGCAAATTGTCCGCCCAGAAAAATTTAATCTACGAAAGATCACCGCGACGGAAGTTAGAAAGGCTCTTAAAGATTTAAAACCGAAGAAAGCTACAGGTGTTGATGGTATTCCATCTCGTCTACTAAAAGACGGATCAGACGCCCTAGCCTATCCACTATCGCTCATTTTTAATTTAACTATCCAACAAAACGTTATTCCTGCAGAATGGAAAAAAGCGAAGGTGACCCCTTTACATAAATCAGGTTCAAAAGATGACCCAAGAAACTATCGCCCCATATCGGTATTACCAGTGGTATCTAAAGTCCTAGAGCGTTTAATCCACAAGCAGCTTGCAAGTTTTTTTGATGATCATAACTTGCTCTGTAAATTACAGTCCGGTTTTAGAAGAATGCACTCAACTGAGACGGCTGTAACTTATTTCGCCGACGAGATTCTCCTGAATATGGATAAGGGCCTTGTTACTGGTTCTGTGTTTATTGACCTGGCAAAGGCTTTCGACACAGTTGACCATGACATTTTGCTCAGAAAATTAGAGTACTATGGTATATGCGAGGAAAGCCTTCTATGGTTTAAGGACTACTTTACGGGAAGAAAGCAGTTCGTGCAAATTGATTCTCATTCATCTGAAGAGCTTGCTATAACTTCTGGAGTGCCACAAGGGTCCATCCTCGGACCCCTGTTATTCATTGTCTACATTAATGATTTACCACGTTGTGTCAAACACTGTTCTGTAAATATGTACGCTGACGACACAGTTTTATACCTTGCTGGCCCAACAGTAGACAATTTAACTTTTTACTTTAATCAAGATCTTCAATGTCTATCTGAATGGCTAGAAGACAACAATCTTGTTCTCAATGTTTCAAAAACTAAGTGTGTACTATTTACATCTCGAATGCATAAAGAGCGCGATTGTATTTTAAATCTTAATCTTATCGGAAAGCTCATTTCTTGCGAAACTACTTTTAAATACCTAGGCGTGGTGTTCGACAATTTTATGACTTGGAAGGCTCACACAGACTATATGTGTAAAAAGGTGGCGTCAAGAGTTAGTATTCTGGGCCGCATTAGAAGTTTCGTCACAAAAGAGGCAGCAATACTTGTTCATAATACCTTAACTCTTCCCTTATTTGATTACTGTGACATTGCCTGGAGTAACCTTTTACAACAAGATATAGATCGACTACAGCGCTTACAAAATAGATCTGCACGGATTATTACACGTTGCTCTCGGTCATCTGAAGCAATAGATCAGCTGCAATGGCCGACTCTTTCCAGTAGATGCTATTACCACAAGGCTAAACTCGTTTTTCTCTGTCTCCACTCATTAGTTCCTGGTTACTTTTCATCATATTTTACCAGATTTTCGAATATTCACAATTATTCCACGAGGCAAAGTCTGAGGCTATCCCTACCAAAAGTAAAACAGAATTTTGGGAGAAGGACCTTTCTTTTTACTGGCGCAGAAATTTTTAATAAACTTCCTTTGAACATTGTGAAGAGTGAAAACATTCAAACGTTCTGTCGCCGAGCAAAACATTTCCTTTTACCGTAATTTTGATATTTTATTTACTATGTTATGTTTTGATTGTGTTTTTAGCTTTGTAGTTTTAGGCTGTTGATGTAGTTGTGAAATCTTAGTCATTGTATATATATATATATATATCTATTCTAGATAATTTGATGTAAATTATTTTCAATACAGGGCCCCTATGGATACCAGCCTTAGAGCTGAATGGGCTACCCTGTGTAAATAAAGTTTGCTTTACTTTACTTTGTGAATGAAAGGACACGTTTTGCATCGCGCACGAGCGCATTTAAAAGTGCCTGGTTGCTCATTAGTCTGAAAAGAACTTCTGACCAAAAAATTGCCTAAGTTTTTGTCGCGTTTGAATGAAATGAGCGGAGGCTGCGAAAAGATAGTGCTTGTCTCTGGATCGTTTTGAAGTAATTTGAAGTTTTTAAGAATGATGGATTTAACTGAGTGGTTGTGAGGGTGAAACGTGAGAGTCAATGGAATGCGGTCGGAATCTTCCTTATGCGACGTTTGTAGTGCTGAATGTCGATCAATAAGTTGAGCGCGGTGGTAACCCGCTTGAACAACGGTAGCAGGGTAACCACGTTTATCGAAGAACTGGCACATTGACTCTGATTTGTGGTGAAAATCAGAGTCATTACTACATAAACGACGAAGTCTTAGAAACTGAGAAAAAGGAATGGAATTCTTAACGTGAGATGGATGAGAAGACGAATATAACAAGTAATTATGCGAGTCTGTAGGTTTGTAATACACACTAGTGCATAAACCGTTGCCTTCAATTGAAACTTTGACGTCTAAAAAGGATAAAGAATTGTCAGAAATTTCCCAAGTATATTTCTGACAATTTTAATTTACCTAATCATTCTAAGCAACATATGGCAATCTGCGGTCTTTCCTTGCACTTAGGTGGCACGGAAAGCCGTAAAAATCTTGAACAAAAGCCCATCTTTCAAACCGGCAGTCTCGATCCCACAGGGATCAATGAACGCTTTTCATTCCACTAATTTATTCATGTTTTTCTCGTTGCCATGTACCCACCAATAACGTAGCTCCATTTTCTGCCTTTAAAAGCACACACAACCCACAATTCCTCTATTCGCTCCGACGAAGGGCTAACGCTCGAAACGTCAGCTTTTGTAATCATTACGGTGGCCAATTTACCATTTCAACTTTGTTGATATATCCAAATTATTTCGTTACTCCCACCGACGCAGCCCCAAACAGTTTCTTTCGAAACTATCAGCCTTTATTCATTTATACTAGATTCGATTTGTTTCGTTGCGTAGTTGAAATATTAAACGCAGTGAGAGCCTTCGAAAGATCGATCAAAATTATTGATCTTGTACTGCGTAATACTTATCGACTTACATGTGTTGATGGCAAAAAGATTATTTGATGCCCTGAAAATTGATGCAAATCAAAAGGATAATCAGCCATCCGTGATCACATTAAGCCTGTGATTTTGTTCAGTGTTTAACTTTGACATTCATTGGCTATGTCAAATCTTGCTTTGTGTTTCTAGCTATAGCTAGTCTACAAAGTTGGAAATGTAACATAGATTAATTATTGGTTTTCGAATGATGGAACCAGTTCGAAAAAGTTCCGCGTACTATTTCATTGTGAGATGAAAGTACTCAAAAAAATAGCCGTCTGAAAATAACCTATGTTGTTTTAAAGGACTACAGGATTCTAGTAACCATGTACTTGATTATTATGGTATGCAGGAAAACTACTTAGCGTTTCGCTTGAAAAGAGACGAAAAAACAGTCTTGGATGGGATATGTATTTGAGCACGGAAAGTCGGTGGTAACGAGACTAGCATAGTGGCATTCAAATCTGATACATGTCTTCGTTCAAACTGATCTCATAACCCTTTGTTAACTTGGATAACTTTGACATGGATGTATCCTTGTGCCTCAGATTGCATAATACATTACGGCGGCCTCTTTGCCTTAGCCACATTGTAACCGGTTATATAACAAACACGCTCGACCGTTGAATAATATAGCCGGCTTGATAAAATAGGGCGAAGGCTTGATGACGGTACCCCATGATCCTTTAAAGCAACCTTCCAAAATTGTATGTGTTTGGAAATCAGCAATATTTATTTTTTCAGTAAAGGAAAAGGAAAATAGGTCTTTTAAGTCCTGTCACTGAGCAATTCAACGATCGAACGTAACAGATCTCAGACCAGATTGAGGACTGAATTGAATGCAACCAGGCCCGAGGTATCAATCAACAAGCCACCCTAGTGACGTGTAGTTAGCTTGCATTTACGTCTTAGATCCTTCTTCGTCGAAGCTTTGGACTATTTGTACGTGAACACTGGAAGTTCCCCTTCCAGTTCGCTTACCTGCGATGAGTACAAATATGGCCATGGAGAAAGTCCCTGAAAATGGAGAGATTTCCACTTTTCAAATGTTCTTTCCCATTTTAGTCTTGCATGATGTTCTCTCTGAAATTTGCTGTAGATTTCAAGTAATTTTAGGGCAAATAAACAAAGATGTGGCTCACGACACTTTGATGGTACAAACCGGCAAAAAGCGGTTAATGTTAATTTTATGTGAACAAGGGTAATGAAATCCGTCGCCCAAACATTTCATTACTGATTTTCAAAGTCAAATGATGGCTTTCACTTCCCATGTAGGAATTATCACGGACCAGAAGTGGTTGGTCATCGGAGATATTGGGCCTTAAATTACACATATTTTTGGAATTTGTCAAAACCAGAAAAAGTTTTCTTCCCTAAAGGAAGAGGTGAAGAAAGAAATGAAATGAGAAATTAAAACAGTTAATAATCTTGAAGTCTGACAGCTATATAACACAACCCTGTTGATCGAGTTTGCGGGTGGCTTTTCGGTTTGTCACAGCAGCAATGAGAAGTTAGCTAATTAAGGGTATTGAGCCCTTTGATTCTGGAATTTACTCATTGAATCGTTTTGATGATGATGTGAGATTGAAAATCAGCAACTATATGGCCCAACACGGTGAATTCTACTGAAAGGTCGTCTTCGTCCTAGAAAATCGATGTTCAGGATTTCTCTGCAGTCTTCACAGGCGTCCTAAGCTCACGTCTCTAGGAAAAGCGACAACCTCGTTCCCAGGGTCTCTCATCTTCCCGCCCTCTGGAGCGAGCGAGGAGAGACCCTGGTTTAGGCTGATCACGTGTTTAGAGAGCAAAAAATATCCTTAGGGACGAGTCGTTTGTTTGCTCGATTTTTGCCTCATATCCTTTGTCATCTTCAAATCTACGTTATCGTTGTTCAGGTCACCACGTTTTATAGCAGCCTTCAAGTCGCTATATCTCGGAGTTGGTATTGTAACCTTAATTTAAAGCCCAAACAAGTCCAGTGTTTAGAAGCGATGTATTCGGGCGGAGATGTTGTAGCCGTTTTACCGACGAGATAGGGTAAATCTTGGATTTTTCATCTTCTTAGTTCATCACTCTTCTTCGAGAAGTTAAACAGTCAACGACCTGTACCTTCCTTGTCATTTCGTCCAGTTGTTTATGTTGTTTCGCCTTTGAATACCTTTATTAAAGATCAAATAAGAACGAGCACCGGCAGCCGTAGGTTTTTTTGTGACTAAATTGAACGCTGGCACGTCAAATTATGTAAACAAAGGAAAGCAAACAGTTACGTGCAATCGTGTGCGCATATTTTTCCTCTTCTGAACCAAATAGGTACTAGAAAAAGAGAAATCGGTTTAAACGAGCACAAAAAAAAAAAAAAAATCTGTACGAATTTTCCTGGTCATAGACAACATCTTCGCAAACATATCTGACGGCGTGACGGCGGCTGAGTCAATCGAAGGTAGCTCATTCTGAAAGAAATTTGTCACCTTTCGTAAAAACACTCGCAACTCAGAAGCGGCAAAGAGGTATCTGGGACCGTCGAAACGTAACAAAAAACAAATCTGGCAAAACACTATCGAAGATACAGTTGTTTACCTCTTTTCCAGCCAAAGAGTGCATTTGTGTTGGTGCTTTTACGAAATTTAGACCGCGACGGCTTCTCTCAGATTCCCTTGCATCATAGCCAGGGTGCCTGACACAGATTGTGACCATGCCCACGAAGGTCTGCAAGTCGGCTAGATTCTGTGGGGAAGGCATGTCTCTGATAGCCTTAATCTTGAGAGCATCAGCTCTTAGACCATCTAGAGTCCACGTAAACCCGAAAACAAGATGTTTGGTCTACTTTAAACTGAAACTTATCCGGGTTGAATCGTATGTTGTTCTCCCGTGCTGTGTCAAGGACATTCAGTATGTGCTGATCGTGCTCTGCTTCGCTCTTTCCGTAAACAAAGGTATCGTCTGCAATACCAATCAGGCCCTCGAGGTTTCCAAACACATTGTCCATTTTCTCTTGGAACACTTCTCCACTGCAGGTAAGTCCGAAAGGCAGCCTCTTCCATCTGTATTTGCCCCATGGAGTAGTGAAAGTGCAAAGTTTGCTGCTGTCATCGTCCAATTCAACTTGCCAGAATCCGCTAGGGCATCGAGGATACTAAAGTGGGAAGCACCACTGACCTTGGGAGTCACATCATCTATGGCTCTCACATTGTGAGGGGTGCGCTGAATGGCTTTATTGAGGTCACGGGGGTCTAGGCGTAAGCGGATCGTGCCGTTGGGCTTTCTCATGACCACTGTTTAATTGACCCATGGTGTATACTTATCATGTATTTCTACTAAAATGCCTGCCTGTGTTAGCCGTAGAAGTTCTTCTCGGTAGGCACTTTGCCGGTAGACTGGAATCTTCCGTGGGAGGTGTTGTACTGGGGGAATATCCGACTTAGTTTCTAAATGGTATATGGGGCCAGGAAACAGCCAAGTCCAGTAAAGACATCTTGATACTCTTTCAGAAGGTATTCTTTCGTCAGTGGGAAAGGAAGTGGCTTACCACGTGCGTCGAGTAGTTTAAAGGACTGACTGGTTGATTCGCTGCTACTTTAGCGGCGACGGCCCAATTAAGTTTCAGAAGATTCAGACTTTGGGCTGATATGTTACCAATGATAGGAGGCCCATCGACATCTACAACTTCCGCCTGGATTACTTTGGGTTCTGGGCTGTTGGGGCCCTTTACGTAAACTCGGCAGATGCCCAAGCTCGGGATTTCAGTTCCACCATATGCTGTTAGCTTGGTGGTAGGTTTCTGTAGATTCATAACCCGAGGGGCAAGTCGATTGTACAAAGATGTGGGTATGATTTTGGTTTCAGCACCAGAGTCTATCTTACATAGGACGGATGTGGGTTCAGTGATAGGGAGACTTCCAAGAGGGCTTTCACTCTAGAAGAGATGGCATGGACACTACTAGTCAAGGGTGTTACACCACTTCGGCCCAGAAATATGTGATAATTGGGATCTGGTACGGACTCGCTTGCACCATTACTTGTAGCTTCAATGTCATGCACATCTTTCTTTTTAACTTTGATAGGCGTACCTTAGCTAGGTGTCCTACTTTACGACAATAATGGAATGTGGCATTCTTCGCTGGACACTGATCTCTTGAATGAGGACCCCAGCCGCAATTCCTGCAAGCCTGGGATTTACCTGAGCCAGTGTTTCGTCGCTGATTTTTGAGGCCTTGGTATCCTTTAGGTGCATTGATGGAGTGTACTTCGGTATTTATTAACTGAAGCTGTTTTTCTGCTGACTCTTCTGACTTGGCCATCTCACGAGCTGCGTTAAACGTGAGAGCATTTCCAACCTTAAAGCAGTCCTTACGTATACGGTCAGATTTCATACCCAGCACAAAAAAATCTTTAAGGAAACGATCGTTGCGTTCGACTGGATAGTTGGCTCCCTTCACAAGAATTCTTAGTTTCGCAGAGGGAGAGTACGTTGTCGAAGGTTATAAAGCTCCCACGCTGCTATTAACTCATTTGAGTGTGGTTTCACGAGGTGCTCAAATCTTTCCCAGTAGTTGTCCAGCTTTTTCTGCTCGTCTGCAGACAGATCCCAGCTGTTGAACAGTTCGATCCCTTGCTCTCCCGAACAGTACAACAAATGTTTACACTTGATTTCCACGTCAATTTTAGCCATCGGCCCGATGAATAGCAATTCGCATCTTTGTCTTCACATTTTGAACCGGCTGTACAGGTTTTCGTCTGTACTCCAGTCAATTGACGGGCCTTTGTCGATGAAAGACGCAGTCGCCATGTTGTTTGTTTCACACGTTCGCTGACGCTTTTAAGAGCGGCCGTCCGCGTAAATATCGCCCGGAGGTGTGCAATATAAAAAAAATCGAAAATCGCTTAACTTTGCCAGAATATAGATCTGAATGAACTATTTCTAGAAAAAAATACTTTGAGTTCAATTGCATTTTTATTTTTCGCGAACGGCGGCAAAATCGGTTTTGTGGCTCTCACGTCAGCTTCACGAGGTTTAGACAAACATTATTTGAACGTCGCTTGAAAATAAAAAAAACAGTAAATATGACCAAATATTTTTCTAACGAAAAGTAAACGTTTTACAAACAGTCTGAAGTGTTATTTGTTCGACTCCGTTGCAATATAAATTTTTGGGGAATTATTGTTTTTTTTCAATCTTTCACTCATTTTGTCGGACAAAAAAATGGCAAAATTGAGAGGGTAAAATCGCTCCTTGGTACATGGCATGGGATTATATCAAGTTCATCCAGCGAAAGAACAAGGTTTCTTTTTCAAATAACTCCAATAAAATTTTCGGGCTACTCAACCTACGAAGTTTTATGACCCCGAATAAAAGTGACTCAGAAGTCAAAACGCGCCATTCCTTGTCACGCAATGGGAGATGAAAAATCAACAACGCGCACGTGGAAAAGATAACAGACTGCTTTGGGAGCAAAATATCGTTACCAATCTGAATAAAAAGTTACCTTTGATCAACATTTGTCGTTTCTGCTAGTCAGGTTAACTGAGATTTAAAATTTTAGCGGTTATTTTCGAAACAAGACAAGCCAAAAGGTAACACCGTCCAGTTCGAAGCGGCCAAGGACGGATAGAAACAGTAAAATAAATGTTTGCCATATTTACACTTTGATTTGTTTATTGTTCATAAATTTGTACATACCAAGCATCAGCACCCAATATTGACTGTGTATTCGCTGCGTAAACTGCCCTTCGCTGTCTCGAAATGTTCAGTAAGGAACGCGTGACAGACCGACCCACAAGTCCTTGGGCCCCAATCAGTGCAAGAGCAAGCGTCTTTACTTGAAACACTGGTAATCTTCCTCTATATTCAGTTTTTTTCGTTTAGGACGTTGAATTATGCTTCAATACTTTTTGGGTGAATTTTTCCCCTTGTTCAACCCCCTCCTCTTTTTCATTCACTGATCTGTTGAAATTTTACACTTTGATTTGAGTATTGTTTATAAAGTTGTACCTACCGTGCATCAGCGCCAAATATTGTTTGTGTATATGCTGCCATGAACTGCCCTCCGCTGTCTCGAAATTTTCAGTAGGGATTGCGTGACAGGCAAATCCACAAGTCCTGGGCCACAATTACAAGAGCACGCGTCTTCAGCAGAAACACTGGCACTCTCCCCTTATATTCAATATTACTTCTTTGGGAACGTTGAATTATGCTTGAAGTCTTTTGGAGGACTCACGTATGAAAATGCTTGTAATACAGTAAACACCCGAAAATAAGAACCTAGTGGATTAAGAACCTCTTGGCAGAAATTTGCCATTTTAATACCCCTTTAAATAAGAACCTGTTTAGCCAAACATGATCAAGCAGGTTCTTATAATATGGGTTACAGCTAAATTACAGGATAAACAAACCACAAGTTACTGACACAATTTTCTGGTGTGTGTAAAAGAAATAGAAGATAATTTACACAAAATACCCAATATATTACAGTAGTGCAAACACTATATATGGTATATAGCTAGTTCCATAGAAATAGCAGCATTTAGTGTTCTTTACTTGTTACAGTAGTTGAAAGTTACAGTTATACAGTATTATATATAATTTTATCCCGTATAAAGCTTATTTATTATTCTTATGATATATATGCAAAACAATGAGAACTGTATCCCCCTCTTAACAATTAAGAACCTAATTAAAAACCTGTTTTGCCAAAATTACCAACAACTACCCCTTTAAAAAAGAACCTTTTTTGCCAGACTGCCAAAAAATAAGGTTCTTATTTTCGGGTGTTTACTGTAACTAAAAGCAAGTCTTTATCCGTTGTCGTCACCACGGTCAACACTAATTTTCTCGTACTTTTATTAATTAATGCGGGAAATATAACGCGGGAAAAAAAAGAACTGAAGCAAAACAACATGTACAAGGCCTTCAATAACCATCGTTAGGTACCTTCTCGAGTTATCTTATTCTTTATACACTACATAACGTCACAGAGTCAATACGAAATCGTGAGAAATATTGAGATGTTGCCTGCCCTAGCGAGAAGAAGATCTGCCTCCGTTTTCAAAAATGAATCAAAGCAGTCATAAAACTTCAGGTGACTCTTGATGTTTCTTCTGCATGTCTCTATCGCCTCCCATAAAGCATTTGTCAGGTTAGAACCACTGCATCCACAAGGCCCTCCAACAAGTTCAGAGTAGCCACAGATTGTCATTACATATACACAACTGTGCAAAAGCGCACCGTGGTACAGATTATCGACGCAGAAGTACTCTGATTGTGTGTCAATGTGAAAACGTTCATCTTATCTATGTATATGGAAAGTGATCGTATCAGTTATTGCTTGCTAAGCGCTTGATTTTTGATCAAGATTCAGACACTTGTACACAGGACAATACCTACCTGCGAAAATGTTCTCCCATCTAATAATGTGGGAAGCTTGCAGCCTTAAAAGTAGAACAACGTTACAAGTAAAAACACAATAACATGACAAGTATATAATGTGTTCCTACACCAATCAAGATGCAAAAAGTTCCCACTGATTTGATAAGCTTTGAAAGCTTATATGATGAAGCTTGAAAAACAATGTCATCAGATTGGTGAATGAAAAAGAGGAGAGGGTAAATTCAGCGGAATAAAATGCCCCACAAGCACTCAAATATAATTTAAGTTGTCCATGGTAAAGACGCGTGCCCTTGCCGACTGCCACGCAATCCTTACACAACATTTAGAAAAGCGGAGGGCATTAACGGCTGCGGCTTTTGAAGCGAATACACAATCCGTGTTCCTGCACTAATCAAGATGTTAAAAGATTACAGACCACTGATAGATAAGCTTTGAAAGCTTTTTTGATGAAGCCCGTAAAATATCAACAGATCAGTGAATGAAAAAGAGGAGGGGGTGAATAGAGGGAAGAATTCTCCCAAAAAGTATTCAAGCATAAGCGCCGCCGTGCGACGAAATAACTTCACGAAATTGGCAAAGTTTCAGTCACAGCAAATTATACAAAAAATCTAGAAAGATTTAAATTTACATCTCGTTGAACTTTTAAAGCGACATATTAACGCCTGCAACCATTGTATTTTATACGAACCTCGCAAACTTTTAAACACGTTTTCTTGCGATACCTGCGAAAGTATTCAGTATAATTTCCGGTAAGAATTTTGCGGACAATCTGATCGATTTCTCTTGCATTTTGTGCTGAGACTGAAACTTTTCACCTCAAGCAAAGCTCCGTCGCACGTCCCAAACAAACATGGCGAGCACCTGTGCTTCATGTATAAGGCCACGTTAAAACACACGAAAGGACTCTAAAGCACACTTCACTCTGATTGGGCAGAAAAGCACAAAGATTTTCTGGCGCCAATCAGATGCCAGAGCGACAGCAGCTGTTTGGAACTAGTCTTAAAAGACAATGTCCCAAGGGGCTCTTCCGCCCTAACTTGAAATCTACTTACGGCAACTGGGTCTCCAAGGCAACATGTGGTTAGTCTCGTCAATGCGTATGCGCCCGACCATTGCGTAAGCTTAGCGAATGTAACAGGAATGGGTAAGTTTCATTAATCTAACGTGTAAAATGTTCATATTTCGGAATATTTAGTGTGTTAAATGGACCATATTTTGTTCCCCATACTATTCCTTATAACGCATTTAAATTATCAACGGTTACTCGCGTAGCTTAGCACTGCGTCACACAATGCGTGACGCTTTCACGAAATAATCCTTCGCATTTCCTCGAGACGTTAGCTTAGGGCGCCTGTGCAGTCTTTACCCATCTCTGATACAAGCGGCGAACACAAACTGCTATTGAAAGTTGGTAATTTCAGAAGAAAAAAGGCAAAGGCAAAGCGAAAGGCTCGATTCGGGTACCCGTTTACTAAACATCTGCTGCACAATACGGCAATTCAAACTAATCAATGATTTGCATAATGGTGTTTTATTGTATTTGTGACGGTGAGATCTAAAAAAGGTTAGCAGATTTTTGGCTCTTCCGTTTGTGGTTTAAAATTCTTGGAGATTTTTGCATGGGCTTGCCTAGGCCATTTGTTTTTTTATTGTAGTAAGACCTTTATTTTTTGCTGGGGTCACGCAAAGCAAATCACACTTTTCCTCCAACTTCATTCTAGGAGAGCTGTTCGCTTTTCTGAATAAATAGTCCCCCAAAAGAATACCCGAACATGTTTTCGCTTCAAATCGAATGGAATTATATTTTATAAAATTAAATTGCATTTATCTGTTAAAATGTAGAGCCACCTATAACTAAGTCCACCACAAATTTGACGTCTTCTTTCAAACTAAACTCCATTTTGATACTTCTTGCAATCTACTTGGTTGATGGAACGCGCGACACACAAACTTTTAACTTCATATTACCTACCTAACGTCCTTTGAAGCATACCGAATTCAGCTTCGAGGTTTTCAAAGCGTGCTTCTAGGGACTTGATGGTATGATGATCATCGAGGTTTTCAAAGCGGGCCTCTAGGGACTTGATTGTCTGATGATCATCGTGGTTTTCAAAGCGGGCTTCTAGGGACTTGATGGTATGATGATGATAAAACAATACAGCAACCACAGCAACCACAACAACCCAAAGCGCCATAAAGTTGTTCAGTTTTCTCCCTAAGAAGCCAAATATCTGACCAGGTGCAATTTCGTCTCTCACGACTCTTTCTTGAGTATCGGTCATTGTACAAAGCAAAGCGCAAAGAGGACTACAGCAATTGTTGAAGAAGGAAATCGTACTAGACTTATAAATAATCGCGAGCTCGATTGTCCAAAGTCGCTTGTTTAGGCAAGACTGCAGTTTCGATTCTTTCTGAATCACGTCGGTTGCCTTCTAAGAACAATGAAAGTCGTGCCGGTCTGTCAACACTCTTGAACTTTCGAAGAAACGGCGTTAGACAGTGAACCCTTCACTTTCCATGTAAATTCACGCTATCTCGCTGTCACTAAAGTGTTCACTCGACCGCGACAGAATGCAAATGACTCACTTTTAGTTTTACAACCATGATGCAACGCAGTCAGAGTGCGCACACCACCTGGTTGTGTGGCTTTCACAATGCGTGTAGCCACATTATGGCAAAATCTGATTTATTTATTTATTTGTCCACGAGAGTCAAGTGCCTGCCACGTGGTATAGTGTCGTACGGCGCACTAGTCTGAGTGAACCATTTTGGTTATGAGCGTGGTCTCGAGTAATTTTTTTTCTCAGTGATGACCGTACCGTATCACGAGTTAGTGCTCCTCACACAAATCAACACACCCAGACCCGGCCTGTGTTAACCCTTTCTTTTTTTCAACTGGTGGATGAAAACAGCTTTATTAGCGGCAACCATGGTTTATCACGGCAGACATGATACATTCGTCGAGAAAACAGAAAAGAAGAAAAGTAAGGATTAAGGAGGCTGGATATAGTTTTTCACTTTCCTGATGCAAGATATTTAAATTAAAATTAACGAAGCTTAGCTTTGACAAATCGCGATCACATTTTCCCCTGAAATAAAGATATTATCGTAATGACTTTATTAATCTATTGACAGGAATACTATATAATTAAAACGCTAAACTACTAAAAACTAATATTACTAATATTAAATTAACAATAAAACTAATCAGGCTATTTAAAATTCAGGAAAAAAGGTCACTACGTAATTTAAACTAAAAATAAAACTAGAAGTAATCTTGCGCTTGTATAAATGTAAAATTTACAATAAGGCTAGTAAACTATTTACTAAAACAATAAGGCTAAAGGGCTAATTACGAAATTCGATACAGAAAGGGGTTTACAAATATGAGATTATTTCATAAAAATAGGTTAGCAGCTGTACAATTTACTTTAAAATCATCAACAGATTCACTTCTAAAAAGGGCTGGTGCGATACTCTGATGCTATTATTTACAGACTTTAATATTTCGAAAGAAATCCTGGTCCTGAGCCAGCTAATAACAAATGGGTAACCTTCAACGTCCGTCTCAGTCTGCCAATTTCTCCGCTAAGTGTTTTATAAACATTTTGTATTCTTCGCCCCTCCCGCCGTTGGTTCCAAAAATAAGTGGGGTAAAGGAGACCATCTCGACTTCTAGTACCCTTTCTTGGTACTTTCTCTTCTTCTCACTCTCCTGTTCCTTGAAAATTGCTGCAGCTGATTTCCCCTGGTTAGTCTTGGAGTTGACATGCGTCACTCTAACATCGAAAAATGCTGTCACTCCGCGCGACCAGAAGCCATCAGCCTTCACATCCAATCTCGCGTCGGAACTTGTCGTGGCTGATCTTAAATCCATCGCTTCATTGTCCAATGGCTGGAAGTGAGGCTCCATATGGACATTCTTGCACACTTTGCTGCGGGAGGTTAATAGATTTCTCACTCCATCATGGCGTTGAGCCACAAATGTCCCCTTTTTACATGACAAGGTATGGCTTACGTTAAATGGCTCACCACAAGCACAAGTAGACGGTATGTCCTGCAGTGGTAAATTGTACCGCAATCGCAAGGAATCCCTAAATTCTTGCTTATTCAAAGTCAAACCCTGATATTTGAGGGGTATGGCATCGAGCCAGGAACTTGCACCTTTGTCTCTTGCTTGCTGTGAGACGCAACAGCTCAGGGTCGAGGGATGCATCGATACTCTCGATTTTAAACCTTGTGTTCTCTGCCTTTAGTGACCGCAGGTCTCTCTTTAGTTTCTCTACCAATTGCTCATTTGTATTCATGATTTTACTTTGAGATTTGATAGACTCAGCATGTTTTCTGGTGAAACGTTTTGACGCTGAGTACTGTTGTGGGGCTTCTGTTGTCAAATCAGGTATTCCCAGGCCGCCTTGCGCTGGTGTTAGTGTCACGAGTTCGCTCAATTCATCTGGGAGTGGTTCTGCTTGACCGAATAGGATGGGGAGATACATCTCATCAATGACCTGCTGTACAGGGTCTACGTATTCTTCGAAAGACTCAATAGTTCGCATACAGTAAGTGAATTTAGATTTGTATCCCTGGATGAATACAATATAGGCTGCATTTCTGTTAAATAAAATCTCTAGGTCAATTGTAAATCTTAGTGGGTAAAAAATTATTAGCAATGTTAAAGTTATGTTACCACAGTGTATTACTCATTAGAAGTAAACGCTGAGTTTACCAAGCTTTGTGAATGGCTGACAGCATTAACTCTAAATGCTAAGAAATCTAATTTTGTTTTATTATGCGATCTTATAATGTGATATTTCGATATAATCATAGAAAGAAGCTATCTTTCCAACTGACGATAAATATATTTGACATCGATAAAATGTCATATTCACGATTAAATGCAAGGATTATGTAAAATATATTGGCATACTCATTGACAAGAATCTTAACTGGAAAACCATATTGATCTCATTGTTCTAAAAATGAGAAAGACCATTGGTATGATAGCTAAACTGAGACACTTTGTACCCCTTTCTATCATTGTAAAGTTATATCAGTCTCTTTTTCTCCACTACCTTACTTATGGAATCAGCTCGTGGGGTCAAGCGTCACAGTAAACTTTGGATAAGCTTCTTCTCCTTCAGAAGCGGGTTATTCGTTTATAAACTTTTCTCCAAAGTGTGAACATGCTATTCCTTTTTTCATTAATCTTAAAGTCCTGCCTGTTCATTTTGTTTATTTCGAATCTGTTTCTTGTTTAATGTATGATATTCAACATAAACTAGCTCCTCCCTGTATTCAAAATCTATTTGCCTATATCTCAGATATACATTCCTACAACGCCAGATCAGCAACTACCAACAAATTTTATGTATGTCCTCTCGTCTTGAGCAACTTAAGAATTCTTTTTCCCACTTTGGCGTTCAGCTATTGAATGCTTTACCTGACAGTATTAAAAAATCTGTCCATAGAAATTTATTTAAAAAACAAATACATGAAATACTTATTAATATCTTCAAACAACAGAACTTGTATCTTACACCATCTTTAATTCTTGAAATAATAAAAAAATTGTAAACCTCATCAATCTTCTGGCTCCGACCAGTATAGCGAGGTCTCTTTCTATTTCCTGTTATTATTATCATTAGATTAATTAATTTACTATTTCAATTTTAATTTACTACTTATTGTAATTTGAACTACTGTTTTCTTAGTGTAATCTGAACTGCTGCGAATTCGAAATCTTTGTAAGTACCCAGTGATAAGCCTAACTTAATTATTCCCCCCCCCGACTACTCTTCAACTAATTGTGGGTAGGCACTTCTCAAATTGTAACTGTTGTAAATCAATGAATTGTTGTTGTTGTTGTTGTAGTCGTTGTTACTCAATATATGATTCATTCAAATATTGCTTGTGTTCTGATCTTGTTAGGCGCCTATCTTTTTTCCCTAAATTCTTTCATTTACAGCCCCATATCCACCTACCTCAACTAAATTGTTCTGTGCTCTTTATTGAAAATACAGTCCCACAAAACCCAAATACAATAATTATCGTAACTGATTTGCTCTCAACCAACTGAGAATAGAACTTTGTGCCAAAATGGACAATAGAAACCTACGCTTAGCATTGTGTTACTTTACATGTATGTTTTGTCCAAAATTAGCCATACATCCAAATCAAGCTCCCAATGGCTTCTAATGTAGATTACATCATTTCCTGAATGTCCCGGCCCTTCTGGAAAGTTTTGTGCTCATTCCTTATGTACTGGTACACAAAGTGCTAAAAATATTCATGTGAAATGCTTCTTTAGAGTTAATTTCATATCATTTGCCTTGGAAAGACAACCAACCTACAAACTTCAGAACTCAATTCCACTTCGTTACATAAACAAAATCGTGACTGAATCTATCAGGCCACAATGGGAGATGATGCTGACGTTTCTTTTAGTTCCTAAGATCTTCAGGTTACTTCTGCATCCTTGGGTGTTACTCGTCAAAACATGTGAGACTTCAATTACAAAGTTTGCCAATTAACCCCTCATCTTGAAAATGAACATTTCGGGACTATTGTATGCTAGTTATCTTGTTTTATCGATGAACAGGAACAATATTGAAAACGATTTAAGTGTAATCAGATATTAGCTCTTCTAATTGAAACCCAATGAGACACCAGACACTAAAAAGCAGCTCAATTTCGTAAGCCACGCAAGTACGCATTGCGGACCTACTTTTTATGCATGGCTTACAAGGCGCGCTCCGTTTGGGCAAAAATCTAATGTATATCTGCCTGTTTACCAAAAGAGGACTGAAACATCCTCCCTTCCTGGGAATATGGCGCCACCTGGGGAGAATTACCAGATTTTAAATTAATAAAGGTTTTTGGTTGGAGGAAGCGAAGAAGACACTTGAAAAGCCGAAAAAAACCACAAAAGTGTTATTTTTTGTAACATTATCGAATTGCTCATTTGAAATTTCATATAACTAACTGGTTACTCCATTGCTAAGCGTTTGTTTTACGCTGCACGGTTTAAGTGAAAGAAATATTTGAATAGGACTCCAGAAACTGCTCGCCGAGAAGGAAAGGTTCCCATAGTATTTGCTTCAAGAATATTGTGGTGTCGAACTTACTGAAGTTTTGTTTTCTTTTTTTACTTTTACTTGAAATCCTACTTAGTGGTGAGTATTTAGTTTGCAAGTGGTGATTTATGGCAATTCCCAGTTGTTTTCCGCTTCATGTGATAGTTTTTCCAAGTTTTAAATTTTTAGGCTCTGTTTAATTTTTAACGAGGACTTCATGAAAGCTTTAATTCAAGCTGAAGCAATTGTATAAAATTTGGTTAAAAAGTTTGTCCAATCTTCTCTAGTGATCTTTACGTACAGCTTTTATTTGCAAATCACGCTCGCCAACGGTACTTGTGTTTTATACATTGTACTTATGCATTGTACTGGTGTTGGAGACCAGTTAAGGCCGCTAAAAAAACTAAAAATCCCATCAGCAATTATAAAACCACTAATTGTGGTCACCGAGCTAATCACCTAAACTCTCAACAGTATGAATATGCGCAAACCATGACCAGTGTTTTGATTTCTCCAAGAGTAATTTTATAAGTTGAGCAAATATTTGACTTCCAAAGAACCCCGAACTTTACAGAAGCTATTTTCCTGAAATACAATAAGCAGGTCACTCATCAAGAAACGTTCCAGGCGTCTCACGCTAACAGAAACCAAAGGGCCACACGATAATCACACAAACCAAAGGGCCACACGATAATCACACAAACCAAAGGGCCACACGATAATCACACAAACCAAAGGGCCACACGATAATCACACAAACCAAAGGGCCACACGATAATCACACAAACCAAAGGGCCACACGATAATCACACAAACCAAAGGGCCACACGATAATCACACAAACCAAAGGGCCACACGATAATCACACAAACCAAAGGGCCACACGATAATCACACAAACCAAAGGGCCACACGATAATCACACAAACCAAAGGGCCACACGATAATCACACAAACCAAAGGGCCACACGATAATCACACAAACCAAAGGGCCACACGATAATCACACAAACCAAAGGGCCACACGATAATCACACAAACCAAAGGGCCACACGATAATCACACAAACCAAAGGGCCACACGATAATCACACAAACCAAAGGGCCACACGATAATCACACAAACCAAAGGGCCACACGATAATCACATCGCCACCTCCCTTGCGCAGGAGGTTCGCAGTTACCTCTTAACCATTGTTGCTTTCTCCTTGGGTCACATTTCTTTATTTGGAAAAATATTGTGCCACAGAAATTATGCCTCAGGAAGCTCCTTAGGATGTTATCCCTTGGCACATCATCTAAAAAACTCAAATTTTTTGAATGGATTGTGGCGCTTTTGCGATTGGACCCGAATAATTTGATTTTATTCGACTCTTCAGCTTCATTGGTAACATGACAAATTTTTGTCTCTGGGTATAGATAATAATTGAGAACGGAATTTGTTTATTCGTTTTCTTTCGTCAGAATAAGATTTAGCCTACTTCAAAAAAACAAGTTTCATTAAAAACGAATCGCACAATACACTGGAAACGAAATTCCAGATATAAGATGGTGGAGGAAATTCTTTTGCTAAGTAGTCTGCAGAGCAGGCCTAATTTTGGCGAGGCAGTGATCAGTCTTTTCTTAGCGAAAATTATGGACGTCATCTTTGATTTGAATGGAAGCGGAAGGCTGGAGAGAGAAAGAAATTAGGGACTGGTCATTTATTAGAGGGAGGAGGGGGGTCGGACTGATACATTTTAATTTTCCTATACATAATTTCACGTTGGCCTGTTCTCGCCACTGCATAACATAATGTGGCCACCCTTCGAGTCTGTACATAAAATAAGATGACCTACCCTCAACTACAGAAATATTTTAAATAAAACTTGAATAAAACTCGCCGAACTATTTAAAGCAAATAGCGAAAATAAGAGAAAGGCATAGAAGGGAAAAGCTGGACGAGAAGAATAGAATTTTGGTTTAATCTCCAAACTACTGTCTGATGGTAAGAATCCAGTTAAGGAAGTCAATGTGGCTGCTCTAATATCCTTAAAAGGGACACAAGTTTACTGGCTAAAGCAAATGATGGAAAGATGGCTTACAAGTGATCAAGCTTGTACACTAATTTAAGAGTACTTGCCCTCTATCAGCTCTTCAAATAGTGAATCAGAGGACAGTGCATGATGTTGAGTAATATTAAGTTATAGATGAAGTTTTTTTTCCAATGTGAAAGAACTGCTCTACACCATGTTATGTTGGTTTGTTATTGCATCATTTTGATAATAAATCGTATTTGAATTGTTGATTCCTTCAGCGTTGTTTCTTTTTTGTGGAACGGAAATTGGAATGCACAAAAATACATAGCCCCTCAGAAATGGTTGCACAATTTTATGCAGCCCCCCCCCCTTTTTCAGGTGCGAAAAAGGTATGACCCTCACCCTATTTTCACTAACCCACCCCCCTCTAATAAATGACCGGTCCCTTTTTACCAAGGGGATTAGTAACAATGGAAAAAAAAAAAAAAAAAAAAGAAAGGAGGGAGTGAGTGTGGGGAGTGGGTATTATGAATATTTCGCCCTTCCCCGTCCCCTCCCTCTACCGTCGCCCCTAACTCCAAATCAAACATAACTAGCCGGTTGAATAGACCACGATCGCGCGCTTCTTAAAATTAACCCACCATAATAAGACGCTTGCACTGCAGGCTTAGCTTCTTGCTGAAGGGCTTAACTTGCTCGCTTTGACTTCATTGTGAAGGTAAAGAAAATAAAGAAAATATTATAACAACTAAGGTTTTTTTAATTTTTCTGGCATTTTCAAAGGATGAACTATTCTGAACGTTGTTCTCACCCATAATTTCACCCTAAACATCAATTAATGTTTCACACGCTGGTTATTATTTTTAGAAAATTATCAAATTAAAGCTTATTTCCAACCAATAATTCTACTACTTGACAAGAAAAAGGTACATTCTAGCTCCAGCTATCCAGCATAATCAATGAAAATGTAAGCCATGAAATCTCTTACCACTCGTTACTGGTGTGGGCAGTATATTCAGCTAGACTATGCGAACCAGACGAATGTCGGGAAAAACAGAGTTCTGTTCTAAAAGTTGTAAAAACACCATTAAACGGCTATGATTAAAAAACATGTTGTTGTTCTTCCATTATTCTGTCAAATCTGACAGATGATATGGTTATTTCATAACAAAAATCATTGTTAACATGAGATAAACAACTCAGTGAAAATACTGATGCGTTCTCGTTGAATTGTTCTTTCAATGTGGACAATATTTTGTAAGAAAGATGGATGCTTAATCTATCTTTCCTGGAAAGTAGAAGAGTGTTAAATACAAGCAAACCACTGTATTTTGACCAATATCCTCGCACACCTTATTTGGCCACTGAAATGAGATACTGCCTCTTCATCTCTTCTCGCCACCGGATCGGTCTTCGACCCATTTTGAAGATGGCGCCCTGTAGCTAGCGCTTCCTACCAGCCGCGAAATGCTGCATTGTCAAAGGGTAGTCGGCTAAGAACTTTAGACATTGTTATTTGTGTTTCTCAGAAAGTTTTCGGACCATATTTCTGGGCTCGCCTACTTGGAGCTGGCCATTTTCTCACACCTTCTTGCACAACAGCTTAAAAAAATTTTGTTAGGTTTGCCTCTTGGCTTCACAACTTGAATCTTGGATTCTCTAAACCGCTGATGTATCACAGGAGAGAAAATTCATTCAGGTTCCTTTTCTTGTCCTACTATCATATAGTAAAATTTCAATCCAGAAAAGTTTTTTTTATAAGTGAACTATATATCGTATCGACTTTCAGTTTGTATTAAAACGACCTAGCTCCTCCACAAGTTCTGCCTATGAAATCCCTCACCTTTCATTAATACGTTAGCAAAACGGCCTAAGACGGTTTGCGAACTACCCAGAGACATTCGCGAAACGACCTAGGACGTTCGTGAGCTGGTTGTTGGTAGAAGATCTCATAGGTGCAACGACCGATACCTTATATGTAGTGTCGGATCGTCCGGGTGAGTGTGTCACCCGGACGATCACACTACACTTTCACATGTTACTCCCGGGTTCAAGCCATTTACTGCGTTACCGATAACTTCATATGATTAGAGCGATATTCAAATGAAAGTTGAAAGCTATGTGATATTGCTTTGGTTTCTCTTTGCTACGCTATGCGCCTGTTCCAAAACTTGAAGGCGTTTTCAGTGACTATTGCACTACTAAGGTGGATAGTAATATTGATGTGCGTTTTCGCTTTTTGAAAACTATTTGATTGTTAACTTGAGATATACCTTTTCAGCTCTGTGGCTTGAACAATCATTTTCCGTGTCATCTTTTTCATCTTGTTTTTAAGAAACAGTCAATGATTTCACTAACAGAAATTAAAATAAAGCCTAACTCACTGGGACAAACGGCATTGTAGCATTGTGAGAAAGGTTTGAATGTGTCTGTGTTTATTGACGTCACAGAGGCTAACTAAATAAACGCAAGTAATTGATGTTGCACAAGCGGTTTATTAATCACTAATCAGGGTTTTAGATGACTTCCTGTTGCTAAAAATTGTTACCAAGGTCACTCAAATAAACTGAGCCAATAACGTGAAAATGAGAAATAACTTCAACTTCAGTCTCATCTCGAAACCTGATCCTACGGTGTTGGCCGTGGAAGGTCAGGGTACGAGAGTAACTTCGGTCTATACTACGGGCCCCTGAATAAGCAGTCTCTAATTGCATCCCTCCTAAATTGACAAATACATACTTAATAAGGCGGCGCGGATGCTTTGAGAAAAATCAATTTTTCTAATAGAAGAGCGAATTATTGAGTACCAAAATGGACCTTGTACTGATAGTTGATTTAAGAGCGGATAAATATATTGACACTGAAAGGTCAAGATTGGAACATGATTTGAATAACTTCAAATTCTATTCTATCGGTTGACCAATCTAATTGTTGGACGAAACGTGGATACGAGTCACCCACTGTAGTACCGTGAGATAGAATGGAGGAGACAGTGGTAAGACACATTATTTTAATGAATCAGTCATTATCATTCGCTAAAGGCAAGGGTTGAGCACTTTTTTAGGGGGAGGGGAGGGTGGGGAGTCACATGGTTTTCTGGGTGAAAGGAGGGAGAACATAAGAGCTTAACGAGCCTTAGAAAGGGATCAAGTAGATTTTATTGTGACACTACCAAAATCCTCCACACTTTTTCCCCCTTCCCCTCTCTTTCGGATAAAAATAACAACCGATCCCTAATGATCGAGAGACACACATCTTTTGAGGCTATCAAAATGTGACTCGATTGCAGTTATAAATGAGGGGATGTTGTTCACCAACTTCAGACAAGCTTACAACGGAATTCATGTAGAGCATTGTAATTCAAGATGGCAAAATCAGTGACAGACCATATTCTTGCGTTCGCTCGGATTTTGCCGACCAATCGGGTTAGCGCCAAGACCTTGACGACGCATCAGGAGCGAGGACGCTAGGAACCAGGCTGTCACAGAAAAGGTTTGATTGCCGGAGCGTGGGCGACTGGGCGAGTCCCTCAAACTCCTTAATGATATGTTATGTGGTGAAAGCACCCAATTATAATTACGCCAACACACCTGCTTCAAAGAACATTTAAATAGAAAAAGTGCTTTTTTGTCAGTAAAATAAACAATTATGAACGATTCATAAACTTATGCTATTTGATCAGTGGGGTGTCAAACCATCCAATTATCGTCTTTGGCCGAAAGAGAAACAGAGACGGGATGAATGGTCAAGACAGCTCATAGCCGTCTGTTGGTCGAGATAACAATGACTTTTTGCAGAGATGGTCGTAGACATCCCTAGACATTCCTGGACAAGGTCGGCTACGGTCCTTTCATATCGTTTAAGTATATACAATTCACAGTTTAGTTCTCGTTAAATTGTAACGACTCCAAACGAATTGTGCCGTTAATGGGACACTCTAAGTACAACAAGATCCCTCTAATTGGATTTGCTTTTGATAATCATATATCCCTTTTGTTTGATTTTAATCTGTTATATCAACTAAGGCCCGAACTGCAGCTTAACCTCGTTGACCTAATCCCTTCGTGAAGAGGAAAATGTAAAACAGCTTTTAGCTCTACCAGATTAAGATGTACTGAAGCCGTGTGTAACAGCGAAGAGACAAAAGTTAAATGTCAACTAAGCCATACAAGCGAATCACTTTCACTCCACTTAAGACAAGTGGAGCATGTATGTAACCCTTCTTGGCACTAGAACACCGAAATGTCTGACGTTTGGTTTACTGGCGTGCTAAAAAAATTATGCGTCTTTAACTGAAAGTAACCGGCGAAAACAGAAAGCAAGGTTCTCATCCGACAGTAACAGGCAACAGAATTTATATTCCCAGTGCCTAAACAAAAAGAAAAATTAACTCACCGAAAACGGCTAAGGAATAATCTTGTTATTTTAGAGAACAATGCTCTTCAGGAACCATTGACCATGAAGCAACAAGGTGTGTTATAACTTCAAGAGATCTCGACGGTGTGTTTGCCAGCTGTCCTTAGGATGATTTATTTGGCACCCCTAAACAATCAAAACAATTATCTAGAAAGCAGACATCCAATAAGATTTCAGGGGGCGAGTTACGGATCTCAAGTCATAAATACACGTCACTTTTCGAAATTTACGGTGATGCACGATTCAGTTCTTAAGCAGTAGGATACCATTTGAAGGCCCTATTCACGTCAGTTACTGGATATCGAGGATCTCGCGGTTCTATTATGGCTTCGTCAGAAAATTCCTTGAATAGCCCGACCATAAATCCAATATCTTCAGCTCTTATTCCAGTGAAATATTGCTCCGAACCATCTGCATTGGAAATAGCACGCCTCGTCTTTGAAACTTCGTCAGCTGTTCTAGGAGTTTTGGGCACTATCCTGGTTTGTGTGGTGATTTCAATAATGTTAAACGAAACGGGTGTTACGAAAACTAAGACCCTCGAAAACTAGGACCTAAGACCTAAGACCCGTCTTAGTTTTCGAGATTACGAAAACTAAGACCCCTAAAATCGAATTCGTTGAAATATAAAATCAAATTGTAACCAAAACAGATCTAATCTGTCAAATTAGCTCCTGTCTGATCCTTTCCACCGAGTTTTAGGTCAAATTTAACGGTAAATTTAGGGGTCTTAGTATTCGTAATTTGGAAAACTAAGACACTTCTTAGTATTCGTGATTACGAAAACTAAGAGCCCCACCAAACCATTTTGTAAAATTTCTACAAAATCGAATTACGACCGTTCAAAAACCATAATCCGTAGAACAACCAAACACTACTATCATACTTGACGATCAGGTATGCGGAAAGCATCCTCCGAAATCTGTCAGAAGGGGTAGTTTGGAAATTAAGGAATGCCGGAATTTGGAACCGGAACTGGAATACTCGGAATACTTCGTAATATCTGGAATACCCGGAATGACCGAAAAATAATAAATTTTAAAAAAATTAAAGTAAATTAATAAATAAATAAGAATATCGATTATTAAAAACTGATGGTAAATTCAGAACTTGATTAAATAATTTAATACGAAATCTTTCTCTGAGGGTCCCCTCCCCCCAAAAAAAAAACACTTACCGGCACTCTTCATGGAGATGCACGTATTAGAATTAAAAAAAAGTCTACGTCAGGCCAGTAGCCCATACAGCCTAAGCGACGGAATATTTGTACTCTAGTACTCTCCCTTCACCCTGGATGGGATGCAAATCCATCACATGGTTTCTCCTGTTTTAAATTCGCCTCCACCGGTTTACACACCTGTAGGATGTCATGGTCCGTCTTTAGCACCTAATTATCGACCGATCTGGTAACCAGTGAAAATGAGATTTTGATAGTAGCAAACAACCACTTATCCTCAAGAGGTCTATTCCAAACGTATACAGTGTTACTGAATCGCACGAGCGCAATCTCTCAAGAATAGGAGTGTTTTTTTTCCCTTCTCTCTTGCTTCTTTGCTTTCTTTTGTCGACCTTGTATGTCTTTACCACTGGTTAAGCTAAAATAAATATACCTTTCTCCTCATAATAGAAAAAGGAGGTTTTCAAAACACGAAATGGACTATGAGTGTTTCCAAAGAATACTACACTCCCAGACACCACCTATCAAACAATAAGTATGCGGGTTACACAATGATATTGTACTGAACTGTATGCAAATTTTTGGCTTAGCGACTGTAACCTTGTTTACATCGTTGAGAAGAAACCCCATCCCCTAAAAAACAAAACAAAACAAAACAAAACAAAACCAACACTTAGTATGAAAGATCTTGAAAGTACTCAGTAGAAAGCGTATTGAACAAGATATCACTGAATTAACCGAACAAAAAAGGTTTTTTGCTTTTGTCTTTTTCTGGGTTTTCCTTCCTGGCAAACGTCCTTTCGTTATATCTAAATTCTGCCTCGTGAATACGACTCTGCGGTATTCAATGAGACGGTGTAAATTGATAAATTGAAAATGATCCTTGAGTTAGAGACCAAATTGATATAATCATCTTTTAGAGGAAATTGATGAAATCCCAGAGTTTCGTCCTGTGCAAAACATCCTCAACGAGTGTTTACATCGTTCAGAAGTGTCAATAACGATATCGTCAAGGTAAGCGGTGAGATCAAAATGATTTCAATCGCCATTAAAACAATTCCATCAACATTTTTCAGGTTTAATTTAACAGGGCAAAATAATGAAAGGAACCGGTTTTTTTTTTTTTTTACGCTCAAATTTAAAATAGGTTTCATTTCTGCGTTCTTAATTTATGTGCAGGTGGTCATGGAATCTGGTGGTTTTCAAATTAAAACTATATTGCATTTCAATATTTTTTTACATGTTAATGGAATAATCGAGGGCATGTCTAAATGCCTCCGCGCAAAAATTGCACAGCTACCGCTGATGACTTCCGTAAATAGTATTATCACCCCAAATTCACCCATTCCTGTCTGACATATTTCCATGTAATTCTTCCAAAGGAATTTGTTACAGCAATGTTTTTCTATTCAGTCTATAAGAATGAAAACAAAAAAATTAACTTTTTAAAATGTATAGACTTCATTATCACGAGGAGAAAAGTTTTTTCAAAGTTTACAATTGTCAACGAAAAACAAAGGAAACACAGGAAATCGTCACAAAATCTATCGGTTAGACAGCTCACTCTATCAGCACACGTAGACTCAGTACTCTTGGCCGAAAATTTGGAAACATTTTGTAGAGTTAAGTGCTGCGAATGCTTTGGCTTTGTGAGTTAATTTGCCTTAAGCATGTAAAAACGAAGCGAGGGTACCGTTCTTCCGTTAATTTTCCGATGCAGTAAACGCTAAACCTTGGCGAAATTAAAAACATACCATTGAACATAGAAAGACTTAAGGGGCAAACAAAAGATAAAGAAAAGACAAATCAATAAATGAGTTCACAATAAAAATAAAACAAACAAAAAATTCGGCATACAAAGAAACTTCACAATGCCAATACGGGTGTGCATAACATTTAGCCAAAAAAATTCTGTACAGCCTTTTTTAGATGAGATCGGTTTCGTCTCAAGGAACTCACATTCTGCTTTGTATTTTTCAAACTGGCTCTATTCGCGAGGCAACTCCCCTTCTTTTTTTTTTTTTTTTTTTCGACAGATGAATCAGCGGCAGTGGCTTGCATAGAAAACGCCTCAAACTGCATTCCATTTACAACAAAAAAAGATGACGCAATCCAACGGATAGATCGCTATCCAGCGGGTAGGTGAGAGCAAAACGTACCGCGATATCCACCGGATAGAGCATTATCCATTGAGTGGTGGTGGGGGAGATCGCTAATCGCAACATGCAGCAAATAAATTGCTACCACCAACTTTTTCTTTATTTCTGTTAATTTTCAGTTTTATTCTTTTTTAAATCCTAAAGGTGGCGGAGCAAAGTAGTAACCTAAGAATTCTAGCTGCCCTTCGAACATGTGCACCCAAGTTTTCGATAACTACACGAGAAATAACTAGGCTGCGGTTGTATACATTGCAAAGAGTTTTATTTCAACCAAGAAACACTGTTCTGTGGACAAATTATTCAGCTGAAAAGTAAATATCTGAAGTAAATATAAATTTGTGTCAAGCAAATCATTTTGTCTTGCGATATTAGAACTACAAAGTGCTTCCATTAAGTAACAGTATGAAACCACCCCTCTCCATAAATTTAATTTCTCAATCCCCTGACAGAGTCAACGGCAAATATTTTCCTTTACCAGCAATTTTTGCTATTTACATGTCGTCTCCCTCTTCATTCAAGTTTAGTTTTCAGCAAAAATAAACTACTCTTAGTTTTTTCAAAGATTAACGCAAAAGATTTTGGAAATTCACAGAAACAATTTCCATATTGACAACTGAGTCTGGATGAACAGACTGCAAAATGCCAGTTATCAATGTGTTCACGAAACTCAGCAACAGTTACTGAAAAAATGATGGCTTGCCAGCCTTTCTATGTTGCCTCTTGTACCCCTTTCCTAACAAGCGGTTTTCAATTACTTGCCAAAATTACTTCAAGAGTTAATTAAAACAAACAAATAGACAAACGAAAGTACGTGACTTGGTCTCCAACCCAGTTCAGTCGCAGTTCAGCTCTAGCGCAAATGAATTCAACAAATTCTGAGTTCATTTACAAGGGTGAAGTAAAAATTAAAAGATTATTTTGTTAATGTTTCAACACCTAACTGGAAACCGCATCTAACCTCCACTTTGTGGCAATTACCAAAATATCTCCAAGTTCTTCGCTATCGGCGATTGACTTATTCACAATTAATTTTTCGGACGCATTTACTTAAAGTAGTTGCGAGAGCATAGTCTGTAAGAGCCGTTGAACTTCCCGCGAGTTGAACTTCTTTTAAATTCGACTTTAACTCGTAGTTTTGTTTTTTCATCAATTAGTTTTCCTGGATGATTGTGGCTGAGACGCCATCACTGCTTGCACACCACGTTGAAATGCAGCATTGTATGCCGGCATAAATGCCTGAGAAGTAAACAATAATAATGAAAAAACGGTTAACCATTTAACTGGGAGAAGCTATTTCCGTGTATCTTCTTCTTCTACTTACACTGTAAACACTTTTTCTCGCAAACACGCCAGGAGATGAGACAGACTTGTCCGTGAGAGGGAAGTGTCTCGATAAAGCGTCACTTCTTTCAACAAATTTACAAGGAACGTCGCAGGAAAGAAGTTCACGTTATAACTTGAAAGTGAAAAAGTTATTATATAATCCACCACATAAGCTATATATCTTAAGCCTTGCACTCCGTTTAGCAGATTTCACTTCGCATTAGTTATCACAACACTCGCTTAACCTTTTATTAAGTGTGTAACCTAGTAAAACATTCACACCAATGCACCATAGTTAGTTAGCACTTATGGCAAAACAGGTGACATTCGCCAGCTAAAGATGGCAGACTAGCCAGCGCTTTTGGCTGGCTACCGGCTCCCGTTAACAACTCTGAACATGCGCCTAGTTCCTACTCGATTTCCAGTATATTAAAGCATGTTTCCTTACCTCGTCCCAAATAACTTCTGCCACGTGATCCAGCTTGGCTCCATATTCTCTGAACTCCCCACTGAATCGAATGTAAGACCACACGACAATAGCTAACAGACCGGACCATATCACCAGATTGCACATGCGCACAAACGCCACCAATGCAATCGAACCGAACACACTTGAGAGAAAGTATTCCAGAACCACTAGCATAAAGAAGACGGCCGGAGTGCGGGCAGCATTAAAGATGTTTTTGCCGTCATTAAGTTTAACAAAGTTCTCAAATGCTTCACCGATCTCCTTCTTAAGTCTCTTGGCGTATTCCTGGCTAAATTCCCTGCCTCCCATCTTCCGAGTGCCGTGTGACATCGCCAACGAGGTTTCCATGGCTTGCTGGTGTTTCTTTTCTAATTTATGCGGCGCTAAGTACGGTGTGTCGCCGCCACACAGCTAAGAAGAAATAATACTAATAAACAAACAAACAAAAAAAACGCAGGAATATATTGGAAACCTTCTACCTTTGTCTCTGTTTGCATTTGTGACAGCACTGGTCAATATGTTTGACTTAGTCATCCCCCGTTAAAACATCACCTCGTGCATTTGAAATGCTGCGTTTTAACTCAGCAGCAACAGTGCTCTTTCCAAAACTCACTTGCGGCAAATACGCTTGATTGCAACCTTCATGCAGGCTCATAGTTTGAGCCACATTAGCCCGCCGAAGAAGGGGAAGAAGAAGGGGAAAAAAGTGACAAGTAAAAAAAAAAAAAAAAAGACTGGGCCATGGTCTCCACTAAACTTACTTCGGTAGAGTCGACCTATTATCAAACCCAACATAATGGGGCATAAATTTAATTTTCTATCACGTATTTCAACTCACTTGCTCCCTCTGTTTTGAGTAAGAGTCTATCGAGCTTGCAAGAGCTGCAAGGTTGTTAGCTTCAGCCGTAGCTTGGAAGAAAAGCAAAAACAATCCATAGATGGACTAGAATTGATGCCTCTCTCCTGTGTCAGAGTCAGTTGCCAATAACTCGCCATTCACTAGCAGAAAACTTACCAGCAACATAGACTTTGGTTGCGGTAGTTCTTCACCTTGGAAAATCTTCACATAGGCCTGTTGAAGACAAACGGACAGGCAAACAGACAGAGATTCGCTGGAACGAAGGTTTAACGCTCGAAACGTCAGCTTAGAAACTCTCTACAGTGGCCATGTTCCATCAGCAAAGTAAACTGCAGTAAGCGTCACAATAGGGTTCAGTTTTAATTATGACGTTGAAATTCGAAATGAACGTAAATAGCTATGGGTCGGTATGCAGTTACTCAGATGGAATGTATTTTTATTCGATAGAATCGAATTCCACTCGATTTGGGGAAAAAACATGTTCAGATATGTGTCCGTAGGCATATCTGTTCAGGGAAGCAAACAGTTTCTCGAAAGCGAATGTTTTCCGAAGTTCGAGGGTAATGTTGCAACGTGCTTCGCGTGACCTTAGCTAAAATTGGCAGATATCTCGCCTGTGTTAAAATGGGCAGGTCGAAGCTTTAACCAGCCAAGCCATAAGCATTTGATTGTCGTCTACGCCGGCGGGGGAGGGGGCGATTGAGGCACACATGTTTTATCTTTTGATATGGAGGTGTTTAGAATAGAAGGTAAAGAGTAATCTAGAAGCTAGATCCCAACTGTGCAACTGTAACCGCTCGGCCGTGGAAGGTCAGGTTCGCGAGCGAATTAGCGGCTGGGTCAGAAGAAAATGTCTGCGAGGTCTAGGTTTAAGGTTTTGCCAAAACATTTATCATCAAATCCGGCAGTGGGGTAGGGTATTAGAACACAATTTTGGTCCTGAGGGGGGAATATTTGAAATGATCATTATTCAAAGGTCCAAATTAACAGGGGATTGCCAGAAGAGGGAAGAGGGGGGGGGGGGGGATGTTGAAGTCTCGAATTTATCAACGAATAGACTATGAGCAGCAGTCCCTCCTTTTCGGCGCGCTAACATCATCGAGCGACGTATTTCGCCGGAAAGAGGGACTACTCGTAGTCTATGACGTGATCTATCCCCAGTGCCAGAGTTCCTCGAAGTACCAGGTCGTTATTTCGTTACTATTATTGTTGTTTTCTTTTATTTTTTAAGGTTTTTGTTTTATTTATTTTTTTCATTGTCAGAGCATGAGAACTGTACCGTGCTGTACAAATCTGGTAAAGCAATCAGTGGTGTTCATAAAATCAACCCAGATGGTGCTGGACCTGACTTTAAAGTGTTTTGCGACCAAAAGACTGCCGGTGGGGGATGAACAGTGCTCCAAAAGAGGCTAGATGGCACTGTTGATTTCCACTGCAACTGATCTGACTACAAGAAGGGCTTCGGTAACCTTGAAGACGAATTCTGGCTCAGACTAGACAAAAGATTCCGCCTGACAAAGTCCCCGAGCAATCTTCGGGTCGATCTAGAAGATTTTGACAGCATGACTGCTTGGGCTGAGTACGGCATGTTTGCAGTAGCGAACGCGAGCGAGAAGTAACAGTTGAGAGTTAAGGCATATTCACGTAAATTCTTTGAGGAAAATAAAATGAATTCTTAGAAAGACTCAGAAGATTTTGGATCACTCATATGTTTCTGGTGCAAATTCAAATGCTGCGAATGCATTGTGGCGAACTTCATCGACATTGGCTGTGATGACTCGGATTTAGTATTTACTTTCCAAAACTGTAACGAAGTACTCTCGACTGATGGTAACGGGAATTTGTGTCTTTTCTTCTTGAGTATATGGTCGAATTTAAGTCTTTTGAATATCTCTCAACAACTAATTTCAAATTTTTACTTTATTACAGGAACTGCTAGGGACTCCCTTACTCAACATCGTGGCTATCCCTTTACAACCAAGGATCAGGACAATGACAGCTACGAAGGGAACTGTGCTAAGGAATATAGAGGAGCCTGGTGGTACTTAGCCTGTCACAGCTCAAACCTCAACTGTTTCTATCATCATGGGCGGCACTCATCGTATGCTAATGGAGTCAACTGGTTTCACTGGAAAGGATACCACTACTCTGCGAAAAGGGCTAAGAAGAAAATCAGACCAGTGGAGTTTTAGAGTTAGGGCTGGATACATTATGCCGGCATTATTTTGGGCATAACGCTATTGTCGGACTGAAATGCCGATATAATAGGCATTTTTTCAGCATAAAGAGAAAAATACTTCTCTGACCGCAAAGAGAAATTTTCACGTTCGGGTGCTCTCAGTAAAGATGTGACATATTTAAAGGCGTGGCTTTTATTTTCAAGGCCTGGCTACACCGTTCCATTATTATGCTAATAGCTTATAGCTAAGAGGGATTGCTAGTTGTTATGGTTACCTAACGATGGGGAGTTCCATTGCAATAAGACATTTTGAGTGCGTTTACGTCCATTTATTGTTTACTGCTACAGTAAAGTTGTAATCGATGCAATAAAATGTTGTTTCTTAATTAAGAAGGCTTTTTTTTGGTCTGTGGGAATGGAAAAGAACATCAAATATAAGTAGGATCAGTTGGGCGTAATGCTAATTCTCGAGCATAATTTTAAAGGAGCACTCTTATGAAACTTCCCTGTAACTTGGAAACCCGAAAAATTCAAATATTTTAACATAAAAACTTGAAATGTTGACTAGTTAATCGTCACTGAATTTTTTTTTCCGAACTGTCACACGGGAAGATTGTCAAATTCACGATTTTCCTTTGACCCGCCATTAGTTTATGTGGTCAATTGCCAGACTCAAGAAGACTGGGGCGAATTTTGAGCGTGACGTAGATGACTCATTTGACGCGCAAGAGAGTGGTCTTCCATATTCAAAACAGTATTTTGATCGTATATATTGCTTTTATAACACTAAAACTAAAGCTATTTCACTAAATTTCACGAGGTTTCCCTATAAATATAAAATGACGCCAACATTGTTTTGAGTTATCTACGTCACAGTAGGAGTGACCGCTGACCGAAGATAAGTTGGCCTTGATTTCGAAAATTAATGGCGGGACGGTTTTCGTAATTTCTCGCCCAAGAATTGACTTTCAGCTAAAATTATTATTGAAAAGACTTTATTAATCGCTAAAAATTTATATCATAATGAAATAACGGAATTTTTCGGGTTTTCAAATTACAGGGAGGTTTCATAAGAGTGCTCCTTTAAGCAAAGTGCTGTTGTTTCGAGGGGAGAGCTCATAAGCATAATGCTCAAGTTTTCGAACATAATGTATCTAACCATAGCACTCTGTTTACAGAGGAATTTGCAGTTAGGTCTCGAAAGCCATTCGGAGTTGCAATGACTTTATTCTTATGTGCTCTAAATGCGTTACTCTTTCATCGGATCAGAATGCAAATTTGAAACCAAGAGTTCCAATTGGTCACTCACATTTCTATGTTTATGCTTACTTTTTGTCCTCACCGCCTCCTCGTGATAACAACTACAATCAATTGAGAGAAAAACGAACAAATAACAGCGCTGTATGCAACTGCCTATCATCCTAAATAACACTTCCAAAGAGCTATAATACAGGCTCGGCAAAAAAAACTTAGTTCTCTCCTGAGATAAACTGCATTTTAAAGTTGTGGATCAGTGGCTGATCCTGGAGGGTTTCAATGTTGTTCTAGCTTTTACGTCTAACGGTTAAAATGTCGGTTTTTTTACGGCTAATGGCTAGTTTCTTTGCGGCCGATATAATTAAAAGAAAAAGCAAGAATATTTAGTCTTCAGGCGTACAAACTGACAAATTTTGGCCGTGAGTCGTAAAAAAACGGTTAACTGTAAGGCTTACAGTTAAAAAAATGTTTCACGACTCATGGCTAAAATTTGTCAGTTTGTACGCCTGAAGACTAATTTTTTTTGCCTTTTAACGGCCGATAACGGTTAACCCCATTAAAACCCTCATCGAGGGGGCAAGTCGAAAGGAGGCTTCCGAAACCCCCCCGGCCCCTCCCCCCTTCTCATCAGAACCTTAATTGAAGTCTTTTTTCTTTTTAATGTTCAGCTTGTCTGAAACCAAACGTCCAGTAACGAAATGATCGCTATACTTCACATCGGAGAAGCCCGATATACTCTCTTGATTTTCGAATCTAAGTTAGGAACCCCTCCCCAACATTAAAAATTTCTAGATTCGCCCCTATGAAGGCACTATGGCAATAGGTACTGGTATTTTGATTTAATGCAGTTTCGAAACGTATGTAATCACTACTGTGAAGAAAATTTTCATCTCGTCTCATATCATATTGCCGAAATCGGAAATTCAATGATTACTGATTATCATGTGGACTAAGCAGCGCTAAAATATATTCATTCCCTGACTTACTGCACAGACATATAACTTAGGATACATTGATTTTAAATGCAGTGGCACTTTCATGACGGCGCCAACGATTCGTAGTGTAATTGTGTCTGCGTAAATCGACTCACGCTTTTAGTCAACTTCTACAGGAAACACTGTAAGTAGACATTGTTTACTTTTCAACTCGTAGACTCAGGTTAGTTCCCTTGTCACCGCACTAGAATGTATCCGAAAGCTTTAATACTTTTTTCTTATCTACTCCTTAACCTCCTCCTGTTTCGATTCCACACGTGCTAAGGTCTTCATTTGGAGATGGAAGTCCAGTCCCAAAGCCTATTTTAAAGAAATACTGGTGAAAAGTGCCGATGAAGTCAATTCTTGCCCGATAAGTAAGTTCCCAAGTGGTAGAACAGAATATTGGGTCAACGTTATCGATGGAACTTTCAAGCCTTTGTAAATTCAACCCCTCTAGTACGTTATTGACAGGTAAAAAGGGGTGAGAACCCACCAGGTTTTTCCATTTATCTACGCCAAGAGATGTGGTGGTGTATCCGTCAGTAGCGATCAGTGAGTGTAGTGAACTGGAGTATGTTTTAAATTTGACGAGAGTGAAATTTAACTGCTTGTCGATCTTCATGCCGAGACAGATCTTTGAGAAGGGTGTGCTCCAGTAAGTTGCTAACTTAGTCTCAGTATGATCAAATCCAGTCCTTCCCCCGAGAAGGTTGAAGCCAGCAGTGTTTTTCCAGAATGCCGTGTCATAGTGGAAGGTAGACTAATTCGAAAAAAATTAAAAGTCGTAAAATTAAATCTACTGCCTAAAGGAGGAAAAAGAAAACTCAGACAACAGAAACTGAACAAGGTAAACATTCCTTTACGCGTCATGATGATTCAAGTCGCGACGCCAGTGAGCTGCGCCATCTCGCAACGAAAGTAGTCCTTAACACTAAGTAGTGATAACGATAATAATTATACTAAAATCAATTGGTCACTCCCTCAATGGGGCTTTTCAGTGCAAATACAAACAAACCAAAAATGAATACTGTAAACAAACATTATAATAATATTTAAAATAATTCCAACCTGTAGGAGGACGACCAGTTGGCTATATCCATTTTTACCACAATTAGCATTAATGTCGCAATCTGATCGGCCAATTTGCTGTTATCAGTTTTAAGCCCGGTGTCCCACAGGCAGCCCAAGCTCACTACAAGAAAAGCGGACGTGACTCTTACCGTGTTGCGCAACGTTTTATATTTATAAAGGTTTGTATGGGATGTTATCGGTTTGCCTTAAAAGAGAGAAAAAAATGCCTTGTTTTGAAATAAAATGGGCTTACCTTATTGCCTTGTTGTTGTCTTTGTTGATTTCTAGCGTCTCAGGCCATTTTGAAGCGTTTTCGGCGAGTTAGCGCTATGTTGGTGTTGAACACCGATAACATCCCATACAAACCTTTATAAATATAAAATGTTGTGCAACACGATAATAGTCACGTCCGCTTTTCTAGTAGTGAGCTTGGGCTGCCTGTGGGTGTCCCAACCACACTCGGCCACTTAGTAGCATCCTGAAAGGAGTTTCTCATCAGTGTCAGGTGACTCTGATAAGGGTCACCGCTGAGGTAATTGAAGTGTCAGCTTCTGTCACCAATGCATTCCCTTTTCAGGACCACTTTCGGATAACCATACACTACAAACACTATAAACTGTTTCTAAAAGTTCAAACCATGGACTGTATTGATCAGTTAAAAGCAACATCAACAAAAAAAATATATGTATACCTTGTTACCATCGATTTTCATGACTAGCGTCCATCCACCACCCCCGCATGCCTCGAGGTCATCCGTCATATGGCAATAAACTGGGATATTCCGTAAGGTTGATAGGAGAACGTAAGCTTTATTCTCTTTTGACCTGATAAAAAATAGGGGGAAAGCAGTGTATTTTCTCCAAATATTTTCACGTTATTGGTAGACTAATCAGTAACATGCTGGTTTGTAAGGTAAGGATCGTGTATTGTCACATTGAGAATACGGTTGACCAGAAATAAACGGGTTCATGTTCACGCTCTGATATCGGCGGCTAACGACAGAACGTCGATCAAGTGTCGGTGAAATGACGTCGAAATGTCGATTATCTGTTTTGCTAGACCAGCGGTCGACTCTCGGTCGACAGTCGATCGACATGTCGGTCGCCCTTCGGTCGAATGTCGATCGAGGTACCCTAATAAGAGATGCATGATCGCCTTGCTCACCTGATATTAGTTTAGATTACGTAGTAATTGAAGTCAATGTAAAATGTGCCGTTAAAGCCGATGCTTGACGTGAACACTGACGTATAATACAATGTAGAAATGCAAGTAGTTTGTTATCATATCGACTGACAATTTCTTAGTATGTTTGGGTGAAACTAGTAGTTAGAATTAAGTGGCTGTGGGAGAATATGAGCAATATGCCTTACAGACGAAACAGTGTACATGATACCTCTACACGCCTGACTAAGTATTGAAATCAAAAGGTCGAATATAACAGTTTTGTTTGGCACGGAACCTTGCCTGAAAGAAAGGCGAAAGCTCTGAATTCTTGCCTGACAAATTTCGCCTTAATCTTGAATAAACCGTTGACCTTAACTGTGATCGTCAACAAGTCCAATCAAAGCGATGACTTACTTTTGATTCTCAAAAATCTCTTTGCACGAGTAGAATAAGCTGTCTGCTAAGAATAAAGAGCAATGAGATCAGAATTAATCCAACAAGAACAACGGAAAGAAACCTCTGAAATTTGTATCAGAGCTCAAACATATTTCCTCACCCCGTGTAACGTTGACTAAAGCACTGACAATTCTCACTCCAGTTGCTTCGATGGATTTGATTGCCTCGTTTTGTTTCACGGAAATGGTAATCAGTACACCAACCACAGCAGCCAAAATCGCTACCGCACAAGGTAGTAAAACGAACCGGACGTTCAAAGAGGTTTTTTCCTCTTGCCACAGCTTAAATTTCTGATCGGGCTGGTTTTTTTCTTTAACTGGGTTCTGTGAATCCGTCATTATCTATCAGTAAATCAAGCATCAAATGAACTTTCAAGCTGCTGATTATTTCAATACACAATTACAGCGTTACTGCATACAGAAAAAAAAATCTTGCGTTACCTTATAATCTAGTCAACATGGCTCGTTCCCAAGAGTATGTAACATTTGTGTTGGACGTAGCAGAACGCATATTATTAGTCTACAATTAGAAAACTGAACGAGACTTACCTTAGTGGAAGTTGAAGTTTGATTAATTGGAACTCTATCTATGAATAACAATCGGAGCCTGGTGTTTAGTGGTACAATGACCCTTATATTATGAATACGAGTTACAAAAAATATATTGTCTGTTTGTTCAAGTTGCTTTGTGTTTTTAAAGTGCTACTGAAACGAAATTCTCGTAACTGAAATATTTGCTCTAACCTGTAGTTTTGAATATGCTGATCATCATGAGATAATTTGCTTTGGCCAAAAAGAAGCGAAAGATATCTTTTTTAACCGTTCAAATCAAAAATTTTACACAAAACCATGTCCGGGCCCTGGTACCGAGCGAAATGGATTGATGACGTCACTGGTTGTGTTCCCTCCGATAGCGTGGTTTATTTCACTCACTGTTTGTTTGTATTCGTGGGCGAAGGAGATGGCAGATATTGAAGTTTTGTCAAGTGAATCTTCTTCTGAACGAAGCGAAGTTGTATTCAGTAGCGAAGACGAAGATGGTGGCGTAAAATGGGCTTGACAGGCCTACACGACTCCCAAGCGTGTGTTTAGAGTAGCCTATTCAAAGTTTAGCCCTCACGAGTATGTCTTTGAGCGACCGCCCTCTTTTGTAAGATACGAGCGGCGGATTTTTGTATAGTTCGCTCAGTAGTGGTTGTGTTTCTATTAAATGTCAGTTTTTCATGAGAATTTGCTTTATGTGTGGCACTGAGTACGCACATCAGGGGTTGCGTCTTTTTCGAATCGTTCGCCTTTGTAGATTTGCAGCTATTTTTTTGACTGTCTCGATCGTTAAGTTGTCTTGATTGCTTTCAGCTTGCGTCACGCGCACTGATTCGATCGTACTACAGTTCTTAGTGTTCAGTGTTCCAGCCGTTTTGGTTCGTTTTCTTTTCTTTATTTCGGTATTAAAACGACCGATTTCACGTTCATAGAAGCACATGATCGCCTTTACTGTTTCTTGCTCCGCGTTGTTAAGGATTTGCTTTATCTCATTTTTGAAATCCTCGTCTGCTCTTATTTTGGCCCTCACCCTAAATTGTAGGAATTCTGGGCATGTTCTTCGAGGCATTTGGTACAGAGGGATTTGGGTTCTGTCCTGGAGTACCAGTTCACAAGGGAATTACCATTGTTCTTTCTTTGTTTAGGAGTCATTGGTTAGCTGTTGTGTATTGTTCGGTCTTTTGTATCGGCTCTTGTGAACCGGTACACGAGGACAGAACCGGGATTTGTTCGTTATCCTCAGACTTGCCGAGTAGATCATCTTTAGTGGCGGTGTCGTATGAGGCTTCCATGTTTTCTTCATTCTCTGAATGCCATTGCTTTGGCTCGGGGCGTTTAGTAGCCCATCTACCGTTATAATGTCTTTCGACATTTTCTGTAGATGGTCAAGCAAGACCACGGTTTCGATCCTAATCTTGTGGATCTCGTCAGTTTCCGAATAACTAAATAGACTGGTAGAGATTTGTTCTCGGTATCAGTCGGGAATTTTGCTCCCTATCTGGGCGAACCTCTCGCAGATAGCCAAGATGCCGATGAGGCCGCCGATGAATAATACGAGGATGGCATTTTGCCCGAAATCCTCTTTATCGGCCTCCCAGCATGCAAGCCACACTCCATGCTTTTACCCTTCTTTCACAGAAGTACACAACCAGTGACGTCACAGGGCTGTTTTGGGCGCGCCAAGATAGCCGCCAATTTTGATCTCAGCCGGTCAACTTCGAATGGTTAAAAATGTACTTTCCGCTATGCGTTGGCCCAAAAAATTTACACAGCGTTTGCAAATAACGTTCAAACTCTATTATATTGTAAAAATCTCGGATATGAAAATTACGTTTCAGTAGCAATTTAACTAGTCAGTACACAGGCGGCCCAGCCACACAAGGAACACAATTTGCATATCGATTTATAAGGATTTGTATGGAATTTTCTACAAGATATCCATGGAGATGGTTAAAAGTGAAAATATTAAATAAAAATGGCTTACCTTATTCCATACGTGAGTTGCTTGCTCCTGGTGTCGTTATTTTATCGATTTAATTTGATTTAAGAAGAGAAAACCAGGCCTTGGTTCGAAAAAACCGCTTAAATCAAGTTAACTCGGTAAAATAACGACACCAGGAGCAAACAACACACGTCTGGAATAAGGTACGCCACTTTTATTTAATATTTTCACTTTTAATTATCTCCAAGGATATCTTGTAGAAAATCCCATACAAATCCTTATAAATCGATATGCAAATTCCGTTCCTTGTGTGGTTCTTAAAGAAAGCTTGGGCCTCTTGTGGTCAGTACAACTGATGCCATCGTATTATGGGTTGATAACAGAGTTTTGTCTTAGAACTTTTGAAATGTACTGACAGAAGTCCAGCCACTTAGGGATAAAAACGTAGTCGTCGTATTTTTCTACCTGGAGAAAAACCATCGGAGCAAGGACAAGAACCAACAACAAACTCAATTGACATGTGACGCCATGGGGCCGTTTCTCGAAAGTACCGTTAACCTAACGGACCCGAAGCTAGTTTTAAAATTAAAGTTTAAAGGATAGGAAAGCAGGTTCCGGCTCCCAAACTACTCCTTTTTGTTTCTCTAGCTGATAGTTTTATTGTATCGTTTTCAAAACTTTTGAGCGAAAACAGAACAGCTTTACGGGCCCGTTAAGTTACCGGGACTTTCGAGAAACGGGTACCAGGTCCACGAATCGAACCCGTAGTCTTCTCTTCAGCAGAATAGACAATACAGAGAGTGAGCTGGCTCTCTCCAGGACCTGCGAGTTTGTGATCATGTCTTGCCAATTTATATGGAGTGTTTTCCTGAGGCAGCGAAGGTGAAACTTGTTAAGCTTCCTTTCTTGACCTTTGTAGGTGGTCTGTCTTTCGGCACTGTAGAGCAGGGTACTCAGAAAAAAAGCCTCGTATATTCTTACCTTGGTGTCAATTTAAACAATAGAGTGTTTCTGTCGAAGAACTATCGGCTGATAGTTGCCCCGCGGAAATTTGATGTTCTTAAAACAAATATTTACCCGAGAGGCGAAGCTTCGAGGGCAAATATGCTAGTTTTAAGAACATCAAATTTCCAAGTGGCAACTATCAGACCGATAGTTCCGAGACATAAACACTCTATTGTTTTTATTTTTCACCTTTAAATTTTCTTCCGCGCCTACAGCTTGTCACAAATGTCAATTATTCGCAACCGTACATTGGCTAAATAATACGTTATACCTGTCAGAATTGAAAAGTCACTGTTTTTCCGAACTGCCTAACTTCGCGGCCGTCAAACTATTCAAAACTTTTCACCGATGAGTACTATCAATCCAGGTATTTTCCGCGGACGGGCACTATCCATCCGGGTATTTTCCGCGGGCGGGCACTATGGGCTGATAGTGTCTCTCCACGGATGAACACTATCGCGTCACGTGATCGATTTAAACCAATAAGAACAGGAGAAAATTTAGTGGTGAACTATAAACTCTGATGGAGCACGCCCTTTGAACCAATGACAGCACGCGTTACATCTGAACTTTATTATAAAACTAATTAAAATATATGAAAGTAAAATATAGACTAAAATATAGCTCTAAAAGATGTAAATAAATGGCCGGGTTGAAGTTGTTCTTGGAGGTTTTATCTTTTCTTATTCTAAATCTAATCAGAGCGGCCAAGCGACGAAAGCGGGCCGTAAAGTGACGAGCGAACAGATGAAACTTAAATGAGCTTATTTGTTTGCTCACCTCAATTCCTTCGCGTTTCGAAATGAGCCGCTCAACCTCATAAATATCCTTTCTCTTTCTCTTCTTCTGCCGGTAGTCCTTGTATAAGTGACTAAGGAGATCCAATGTTGACGTGTTTTGTAATCTTTGTAATCTATCTAGAAGACACGATCGAAGCGCTGGGCAATCGCAGCATGTGCGATTTGTGCTGGTCGTCTCTAGAGCCGGCGTTTCGGTCAGCGGTACAGCGCGCAGAAGTGAAATGAATTTCTGGCCATGTAAAAAATGGGTTGTTTTTTAAAATACAAACCATTTAGGTTCGAGCTACAACAGTATTTCATATACCACCAGGCTCCTTCATTTAACTCAGCACAGCTGTCGTCATAGCTGTTATTGTCCTGAACCTTGGTTGTATAGGAATAGCTATGATGCTATGTAAGGGAATCGCCAGGAGTTACTAGAATAAAGTAAACCTTGAAATTAGCTCTTACAAGATATTCGCAATGACGTCATGCAATCCAGCTTTATCAAAGAGACAATAATAATAATGATAATAATAATAATAATAATAATAATAATAATCAGGTTTGTTGTCTTTACGTGAGGCATGGTTACCCAATTGCCCGAGTCAGAGGTTCATGTATAAAACGTAAGACTATAAAAACTATGTACAAATAATAATATAAATATGACTATAAAACGATCTATTAAAGTGTTTAGAAATATGTAAAATGAATGTAATGGTAAGGAGAGAAATATGAGAAATCTCCCATATCAACAAGTAGCTTGCTCTGAGATTTTGTCAGTCGAGGTATTTTATCCAGTCCGAGCTAAAACTCACCTTTAAGGTTACAAAAGCTATTCTCGTGGTCAGACCAGTCGCGGTAAAAATCAACAGTGCCAGCAAGTGCTCTCCTAGGTGGGTGATATGTTTTGAGTAAAACTATTACACAAGCGTTTAAAAAATACTTTATCATTATATTTTACGTTTAAAAAATACTCTAATTGTTAGGGACCTTTTTGCTCCTCCGATCCCCCCTTGTGCAGATCACGTGATTTTGCTACCATTTGCTGGAAAAATTGTGTTGTGCGCTGTTTTCTGTGTAGAGGAAAGTTTGTTTCTTCGGTCATCTTTTACCCTTTGATGTTGATGTTTTATTTAAGCCTGAGATGCCCAAAAATATGAGTCGTCGCTTTTGTATTGCTATTTTTCTGAGGAACTAACTAAGGAAAGGACATGTTCGCAGCTAAATAACTCCTTAGAATAAGTGAAAAAATTCAGAAATGCTGGACGTCTTGACTGATTTGTTGAGTGTCACTAGCAGTCTTCAAAAGTGTGAACGTCAAAGAGTCCTTTCTATTTCCTTTTTAAACTCACTTTTTGAAATTTTTCAATTTAACGGCAACTCATTTAAAAATGTTGTTCCAATTCCGGAGAAAGAATGTTTCTGAATTGATAGTCTATAGCTTTGTTTATAAAATTTGTTCAAAGCTGAAGGTCGGATGCAGTAAGAATGTATCTCAGATATATCTTGGAAGATTTCTTGAATGGCAATGCACATTTCTATGTCTGATGTAAAGCATTATTTCTATGTCTGATGTAAAGCATTAGATTAGCTGTAAGTTCATTAAAGGATAATTGTAACTGTGAAACTGCGGCGTTAGTGAATAGAGGAATCGGATGCTGGTTGCGATCAGACAAACAAATAAAACGGAGAGCACGCTTTTGGAGTTTACAAAGCTTGTCAAGGTACGATTTACATGCTTGCCCCAAGCTATCAAACCATAAGTTAGATATGGTGCAATCAGAGAACGGGAAATGTTTAAGAGGGCGTGTCTAAGCACAAAATATCGTGATTTAAAGATAAAGTCCAATACTTTTGAAATTTTGTTCGTCTTAGTACAGCCCTAAAACTCCTCCGGTTTGATTTTCATCTCAGCCCTCTTCAAAGAGATATTATATCATTTTTATTTGTGGTTACTGCCTCCAACAGGAGGCGAAGCCACGTATGTTTTTGGAATAAGTGAGTGAGTGACCGACTGACTGAGTGAGTGGGTGTAACGATAGAATTCCGATCTTGACCCAATTTTGACCTGATGTTGCCCAATTATTGCTTTTTTTCCGAGTAGTTCTTAGTTTCGTAGTAGTTCGACTTTCGTACTCGATGCTCAGTTGGGTTCTTTCCTTTTGGGATTTCTGGCTTAGAGCCACTAGCACATGTCTTTAGTTCTTGCCATGAAACTAGGGAAGGTAGCAGAAGACGATAAGCATCTCACAGCCATTTCAGGATCGTAAGCTATTTTAAAAAAGTTTTTCTTGTAGAAATATCTTAGTAGGTTAGATTGGTGTATCATCCTGCGATAGATGCCGGGATTTTCATCGTCCACCAGTTCGAGCGCCACTTTTACTCAAACGTCTCTGACTCGTACCCTGGTTGTACTGACAGCAATTTAGAGAACACATGGCTTGAACGAGAACTTTTCCTCACGTTGCTAGTATTGAAGTCAGCATAAGTAGCGCAAGGGTCAATCAAAACGCAAAAAATCATCTGGAAAAAAGGATCCGTTCCATTGTTTCATTTCGTCCGATATTTTTTCTGATTCTTTCCAGACTGGGACGGGTTCGTGATTCACATATGAATCAGTCGGTGAAGGTTTGGTCGAAGGATTTTTGACTGATGTGACCGCCGCCAAATTTGGAAAGGGTAAATTCGATCCAGTGTGACCCGGCCCTTTTCCCCGTAGAAATATCTTAATAGACGTGAGCTGCACACTAGGTAAGGAGGAAAAAGAGGAAAGAGAGCATTTTACTGTCTGGATCAGCGACTTTTACCGAATAGGGCCGCCAAATTTGCCAGGCGAGCAAATTGCGAAATACGATACATTTATCATGAGTTATTCAATGAACTGACGAAACTGAGGAACGCTGGGTCGATGGAATCGTAGAATATAAAACAGAAAATATTTAAGAGAGCATTTCATGGCGCAAGATATCGTAATTTAAAGATCAGTTCATCAGTACATGGTCTACATGGTGTTTCCAAAACCGATTGTTGTCGATTAAAATTCCTTGGTATCTCCCAAATTCCTTGCATTTCAAGGCTACTGTCTTGTCAAGTTCATTATCAAATATCATTATTCAGCTGGAACGGTAAGTTTTCTTTTAGCGGGACAAACCATGACACAATTTTTTTTCTTCGTATAAACAAGGCCGAGGTTAAACAAGTTGCCGTCAACCAATTTCCTCCGATGATCTTTGGTTGAACCACTAGAGAGAGTCATTTTATTTTTCAAAGCTTATAACGGACCGAGTTTTAACTTTTCTATTTGAACAATTTAAAGCTACAAATGAATAAAGGCTGATGGTTTCGAAAGAGACTGTTTGGGGCTGCGTCGGTGGGGGTAACGAAGTAATTTGGATATATCAACAAAGTTGAATGGTAAATTGGCCACCGTAACGATTACAAAAGCTGACGTTTCGAGCGTTAGCCCTTCGTCGGAGCGAATAGAGGAATTGTGGGTTGTGTGTGCTTTTAAAGGCAGAAAATGGAGCTACGTTCTTGGTAGGAACATGGCAACGAGAAAAACAAGAATAAATTAGTGGAATGAAAAGCATTCGTTGATCCCTGTGGGATTCAGACTGCCGGTTTGAAAGATGAGCTTTTGTTCAAGATTTTTACGGCTTTCCGTGCTACCTAAGTGCAAGGAAAGACCGCAGATTGCCGTATGTTGCTTACAATGATTAGGTAAATTAAAATTTCTAGCGACTGGTTTCGATGTGTCCTTGTCATTCCTTTCCACGTCTCGAAGGTGTTCTCGGAATCGGTCAGCTAGCCTTCTGCATGTTTCGCCGATGTATATCTTTTTGCAATAAGTGCAAGTTATGCAATAGATTACATTGGCGGAGGTGCACGTGAAGTGATCGGTGATCTTAATGGATCGTTTAGGTCCCGATATTTTGTCAGTGTTGTGAGTGAAAGGACACGTTTTGCATTGTGCACGAGCGCATTTAAAAGTGCCTGGTTGGTCATTAGTCAGAAAAGAACTTCTGACCAGAAAATTGCCTATGTTTTTGTCGCGTTTGAAGAGCGTGTTGGCTGTCTTTAATATATAATGGTAAAGTTTTGACGATGGGAGCCATAATTTTGTCTAGATAGCTGGGGATAAGTTCGGTAGGGCAACTGCAAGCCGAGACAATGACCCGGGTAGTTAGGTTTGTGAATCTTAGGTTAAAAGTAAATACGAGAAGTTCTAGGAGTGGTTATGATGAAATTTTTTGCTGTGGCCGGCAATTCTTGTTTAGTTATGAGTTGGTTTAGTTATGAGTTAGTTTGGGTCTGATATGAGGCTGATCCTAGAGAAACGAATTTAACAGATGTGTTCCATGTCAATTAATTTGAAAATGTAGAAGAGGAAAAACCATTACCCACGCAAAGTTATTGTAATGTTTTAAGTTTTGAAATAAAGTTATTTTCGATTATTTAAAAAATCATTATTATTATTGTTATTATCACTATTTTTATTTTTATCAGTGTATAAGAACTGTGCTGAGCTGTACAAATCTGATAAAATAATCAGCGGCGTTTACAAAATCAATCCATATGGTATTGGACCTGACTTCGAAGCGTTTTGTGACCAAAGAGCTCCCAGAGGGGAATGGACAGTAGTCCAAAAGAGACTTGATGGCTCTGTTGATTTCGACCGCGGCTGGTCTGACTACAAAAATGGCTTTGGCAATCTCATTGGCGAGTTTTGGCTCGGCCTGAACAAAATAAACCGACAGACAAGATCCACGACCAAGCTTCGGGTCGATCTTGCAGGTTTTGACGGCATTACTGCTCACGCCGAGTACGACATATTTGCAGTGGCGGAAGAAAGCAACAAGTACCAGCTGAGCGTTACGATATATTCTGGTAAACTTTCTGAAGCAAATAAAAGTAATTACTTGAAATTAATCCTTCAAATGAAGCTCAAGGTAGATTTTTTTTAAGAACGACTCAGAAGATTTTTGTTTAATGGTATATCTGTTGTAGAGTATTCATGGGTCAAGTGATCACCAGCATTTCTTTACAATTAAACTACAGTTTATTGAATAATTAAGATAGAATATCTACTTTAAAATGCTCGTAGTTAGTTATTTTACTTCTTTCTAGGTGAATAGATTTACGACACGATTGAGCAATAGGAAGTTCCTTAAGCAAGCTATCTTAGAAAATACTGACTCACTTAAGAAGGCTATGGATAAAAAATTGGTTACCCGTGGTCTTTTTCATGACTTTTCCAAGGCATTTGACACAATTAACCATGATATTCTGTTATCGAAACTTTATAGCTATGGTATACGTTGTGATCCTCCCAGGTGGTTTGAAAGCTACTTGTACAATCGAAATCAGGTTTTCAAAATTGGGGACACTATATCTAGTAGTCAGACCATTATTTGTGGTATGCCTCAAGGGTCAACTTTGGGACCATTGTTATTTTTGCTTTTTATTAATGACTTACCAAACTGTTCAAGCAAACTATCCTTCCGAATCTTTGCTGATGACACCAATATGTTCTATACAAGTAATAATCTGCGTAACTAGAGTCTGTCGTGAACGAAGAATTTAAGTTAGTAGCTAAGTACTGTGCTACAAACAAATTATCTATAAACTTTTCAAAGACAAATTACATCCTAGTCTCATCCTCAAGATTAAGTGGAAGTATGAATGTAAATAACATTAAGATCCAAAGCCAAATAAAATACCTGGGTGTCTATATTGATCAACACTTACACTGGGGACCTCAGATTAAACCTATTTTAACAATAAATTAGCAAAAATATCGGAGTTATTACTAAATTGAGACATTATATAAGTCTGCATACTCTGAAACAATTGTATTACTCTTTCATCTATCCCTATTTGACCTATGCTATCACTAGTTGAGGAAGTGCTTGCAAAAATAGACTAAATAAAATCAGAGCTAAGCAAAATAAATGCATTTGTTCAATTTTTTTGCACACAGTAGAGAGAATGCTACGCCTTATTATCATTTATTGGATATCCTAACAATTGATAATATTTTCAAACTAAAAGTAGCACTCTTTGCACATAAAATTATTAACAATCCAACAGGCATCCCAGCAATTTTTTCTGGAACTCTACCTCTGGCTTCTGACTTCCATAGCCATTACACTAGATTTGTTTCTAACCTCAACTTCCGTAGGCCTCCAAAACATAATAATTATGGAGCTTCTACTTTCACTTTCATTACATCGAAAATATGGGAGACTATTTCACTGCATCTAAAAAATTATGTTATTTTCGCTTCTCCAAAAAATTCAAGCTATATCTGCTAACTTCGCAATCTACTTTTTAGAATGCATTGATTTAGTTTACTTTAGTTTCTTTGTTCTCAGTCTTTGTTCTTTGGATTCAATATAAAAAAAAATAATTCTCCTTCTTTTAACTTAATTAAAAATTTATTTATTTACTTATTTACTCAATTCTCTATTCTCTTTGTTTATAATACTAATTGTGTATAAATACCTTGGTTAGTGTAAATATAGAATTAAAGTAAAGTAAGTCTTGTGTAAATGTTAAGATACGCCAGTTAATTGTACTTGACAGTGGCCAACTCGAAAGCTATGCTACTTTGGTCCCTGTGCACATTTTACTTTTGATTATTGATGTAATTTACTGTTTTTTATATATTCTGACTTTTATAATCTGTAGTAAACTCTTGAAATAGTGCGAATAAAGAGTTTCCCTCCCTTCCCTTACTATTGTAAAGCTAGGTAACGCAATGCAGTACATCCGTAGTGCCAAATTAAATGCAGTGTGGCGAACTTCATTGGCATTATCTATGATGATTCTGAATTAGTATTTACTTTTCAAAACTGTAATTCAATTCCATACGGGCGTCACGTTGATTTCAGTGTCAGCAAACACTAACTTTGTAGCACTTTCCCTCTCCGGCTTGGTGATTAGCCAGCACTTTTTAGCACTCGGAAAGTAGCCTATTCGAGGCCCACTTTCCGGGAGCATATTCCACCCACTTTCTGACCTCAAGAAGTGAACCACTTCCAGCAGCATCGTCGGCGAACCAGCACTGCTTAGTTGCGCTAGAAACTTGTAGTTGTGTCATGAGTGTCTGGAGACTGATAGCGTATAGACTCATTGCCAGTGGATCCCCTTGTGTGGTGCCTTAACAGATTCCAATTCTTGACCACCAATAACAAAAAGCCGCGCAGGTTGTCTGTAAGTAGTAATATCGCATATTGCCATTGGACGACATAATACTCTAATATTGTGTAGTGATGCGGATCTGTCTAGGTCATTAAAGGCATTGGAGGCGTCAATCAATAAGACTGCATCTGTGTCATCAGCTTCGAAGATGGTTCGCATAGTATGGATAGCGGCTTCGTTTCCACTTTTCAGTCCTACGCGTACTTGTAATGAGCCACTAGCTTTATTAACATCAGTCTTTATTACCCTTGTGACGCACTTCCCGATGATCCTGCGCAGTACCTCCCCAACACCAATCGGTCGGACTGCTTCCTCACCCTTGTCAAGAGGTATTAGACGGCTTGAGAGTAAGGCCTCAATGTTACTGAGGTGGACGTGCTCTGTACATAGTCTTCTGGCCAACAGAGCGAGAGCATCACAAAGATCTCTAGCAGACTTTTTGAAAGCTTTACATGATAGAACTCTCCTAAACCCGTCACCATAAACTCCACATGGACCTCTGGAGCCCTTGGTCCTCAGTGCAGCCTCGCGCACCATCTCGCCATCAATTTCAAGGAATAACGTGGTTGGGACGTCTTCAATTGGACCAAAAAGTAAGGATCCCAATTGGGCTCCCTGTGCATCAGGGTGTTTTTCTCTAAGTTGCCTTATGACGTCATCGCTGAGAGGAAGTATCCCTCTACCATCGTCACTCACTACTGAGGTATCTCATGACAGAATGGATTTGCCCCTTCATCACAAGATTAGCAAAAACTTTTGCCTTGTCAGGTGTTGCCGTTTGTTTAGAGCTTGTAAGTCGTCTCTGAATTATTCGCCCCTCACGTATATAGCAAAGCATCTATGTCACCTTCGTTCCACAAAGCAAGTCGTTTGGTTAGGCATTCGTGATGATCTTTTTCATTAGACTATCTATATGGCTTTTGGAGAGCAACAGCCATAAGCACAAAAGCTGCCTTAAGCGAGACATGTTTCCATTTAGCGCCATTGTTCCACGTATTTATATGCTTTGTTAATTGATCGATGAAATTCTTGCCAGGTCTTCCATATGGAACGAGGAAGGTGTTCTTACGCCATTTAGAGATTTCATTGTATGCATCATCGATTGTTGACGTTTTGACAAACAATGTTCTTCCATTGTTTGAAAGCCCCCATTTAAACAAGGAGGGCTTTTCAAAGGCTTTATAATGCGACAAATTATCAGGTATTATGTTTGACGCGTTTTCAATAGGAGGATCATTTGCTTCGATTGTTGATTGAGTCTCCTCAGAGAATTGTACGTTCAACGAATGCAGATTTGGGTCTTGCGAAAGCTCATTTGCATCTAGGTTGCTTGAATTTGCGTCAGTGGCGTCTATCGAGATATTATTTCCAAGTATATTTGATTGCCAAATATCGCCATTAGAATCCAAAGGACTTGAAATACTTGAGATACTTGGAGAGGACGCGTTTTTCTCTAGTCGCGAAGCTTGATCCCTAAGGTTCTGACTTTTAATGGAAAGATGTTCGTACCCTTTGCATTCCAGAGATCAGTCATTACTTCAATGACTGACTTTTTCCACCCGTTCTTATTTCTTGGCGCATCACTTGAGCTAACGAGCTCCTGTGCGTTTCCTTTGCATTCCAGGAGATCTGAGTTCATTCGCTCTGTCCACTTAACATTCTTAGCTTTCCTAGGCATCTTGTTTTGAGGAGCTCAACCTCACACGTCTTCACTCTCCGGCGCTCCTCGTATTATAATAATAAAAAAAAATTATGATAATGATAATAATTAATAATAATAATAATAATAATGATAATAATAATAATAATAATAATAATAATAATAATAATAATAATAAAAAAATAACTTCGCGTTGGTAATGGTTTTTCCTCGCGTACATTTCCAAATTAATTGACAGGGAACACCTCTGTTAAATTCGGTTCTCTGGGATCAGACTCGTATTAGACCCAAACTAACTTTGATAACAAAAACGACTGACATATAAGAATCGCGAAAGCAACTACTAGTTCGTATTATAAGAATTTCCAAAAAACGTGCATCGAAAATTTCCTTATAAAAGTCAATTATATTTAAAAATATATGAAGGAAAATGACACTCTTACTCTAAAATACTGTAAAAAACAAATATTAAAAATGTCTAGCCTATATTTGCCATAGCATTGTCAATTAATAATAATAATAATAATGATAATAATAGAACTGCCGGTTCTCTTTGGAACTGCCCGTATACTGAGGAGGACTCTATTCATTAAGTAATCTAGCAGACTTATGACTGCTCAAGGCTCATGGATTGAACTCGGCACCATAAGAAAAAAAGAGCAAGACTTTAAGGAACTATGATAATAATAATAATACTATTAATAATAATAATAATAATAATGATAATAATAATGAGAAATAACCGTTATTGAATCTAACATGAAAGTGTATAAATATAAAAAAATCTTGCAAGTTACAATTCTCTTTTTAAGGAAAAATAACACTAACCTAAACTACATAATTATATGGCTATGAATAATAAAATTATAAGTAGTCTATATCTTACTTTAAGTCTCTAGACAAAGGAAAGGCAAAGTCTTCAAAACTTCAACGCAAAAGAGTAATAAGAAAAATTTACTATAAAAACAATAAAAATAATCTATAGCTGATGAGTTTAAGGAAGTCTTGCTCGACCCTTCTCTACTTCCAGATCCCTGTCTTTAATATCTAAGTTCCTCTTTCTCGGGGTTCTAGATCCCCTTATAGACATAGAAGCGCGTTCCGAAAAATTGCAAAGGACACTTTCGCCCTGACCCATGAAATCGTTGTAACGTAGCTCTCTTGCTTTTTTGCAGATAATAGCTCGGCTAATCTTGAGTGGTACCTCAGGCATTCGTCAGCCATATCATCCCCTCCGTCGTTGTAAATACTAGTGGGGTGAAAGTGCCTTGCTCTACTCCTGTTGCACGAGAGTTGTATTTTCGCTTCTTTTCATTTTCATGAAACCTGTAAATCTGCTTGGGGCTAAGATCACTGTATGAGTCTGCATTGGGATGAAACACCCTTATATCGAAAAAGCAGCCCTCTGTCGCTCCCAGAAACCCCTACAGCGGACGTCGAAGCGTGCGTCAGGGGCTTACTTAGTCCCTCTGCGAAATTCTTTGCCTGTAATATGTAGTAAAGCCGGTTCCACCTGCACATCGTAACAAACCATGTCAAGCAGCTCGGCCTGTAGATCGCGCATTTCATTGTGATGCTGAATGACTAAGCCTCCATGCTGGCAGATCATCTTGTGATCCACTGTAAACAAAGTCCCACAAACGCATACTGATGGGTTATCGGGTATTGGCCAATCATATCGAAGCCTCACAGCGTCTCGAAATTCCCCCTTGTTGAGATCAAAGTTCATGTCTTTGAGAGGAATAACTGTAATAATAATGATATTATTACAGTTATTCCTCTATACTAATAATAATAATAATAATAATAGTAATAATAATAATGATAATGGTAATTTATGACAGAATGATTGACTTGAGCGCATGGTTCACTGGTGCATAAAAAGAGCACCAGCAAAGACTGTGATAGTAATAATAGTACTAATAATAACAATAGAGCATTAGTAACGGGATGATAACCTGAAGAGTGTTCTCCATCTATTTTTTTTAAAACGCCAAAAGGTACATTCAACCCAAAATCTTTCAGAGGTAAGTTTCTCGTTGCATTCATGCCGATCGCCTTGGGTCCCATATGCCTTCTGGATATGTTTTTATCAGCAAAGGGGAAGATAAGTATAATATGTCGTGGATACACCAAGTTTGAATGGGTTTTGAGGATAACTAAGTTCCTTTTACAAAAACATACACTTTTACATGTGAACATAGGCAGCTGATGGGTAACTCTCGAATAGAGTTGACACTACTTTGAATTACTTTGAACTGCTGGGGTGATGTTGGGGGGAGATGTCAGAATTTACATTTTGGCTATCGGTCAGTACAAAACTGCAGACTGTAGATCGCAAAAGGAGTACAAAATGTAGACTAGTACAGAATGCAGACTACGGACTGTAGATTGAGAATTTAAAAAACGTTTTTACGTCGGATACGTGACATCATCTTACAACTTACCAGGTGTACGCAATCGCTTTTCCGCGATCATCTTTAACCATCATTTGCACTATTGTGGAATATTTCTTGCCCGTTTCATCGTTTATTTTGTTTAAGCTTACGATTGACTCGCACTTTGCTGATATCAGTGCTCATAGGTTCCCTTATAAACTCGATCAAAGTTTCGCTCAAAGTTTCGCTGGTAAGATTGAATCGTAAAAGGCCCACTACTCATAAACCCCCTTATGAACCTGGAGGATCGACGCGGCCTCGAGGGGTCCACACCCACTGTTATACCTTTCAAGGAGCTTTGACTCGGTTACACATGTGCTGACCGCGACGAGTATTAATCGAAACTCCCTCAAAGAAAAGTCGAATTATATTTCAGTATTATTTCCGAAAGTCGATATTAATTCACCTTTTTTTTTTTTAAGCCGAGCGGTCACGTGGTTTGAGATGGCAAGCAAGAATTCAAAATGGCTGCTTAAGTATGAGCCGCAGAGGACATCTCGCCGAAATGTTGATATTCACGGATAAATCAGCACTGAAATGACTGAAGCGATATGGAAATCGGTGACAATGGAAATTGAGTCTTAAACTGAGATTACAAAACAGCCTCTAGCTGGAAAACAAACTTGTAAGCACACGATCTTTCTAAATCGCAAAAATGCATGAAACGGGCACAAAAGGGAAGGAAATGTATTACTAAAAGACCGTTTACATGATTTCATGATTTGAGGTTAGAATGAAGCTATATTTTTCTCGTGAACTGTAAACTAAGTTTCTTTTTTTGTTTCGCGATAGTTGGTGCGCTCTGTGTTCCAAAGTGATATAATTTCTCATGTCTGAAGCTCGATCATGTTCAACACAGAGGGGTTCAGAGTAATGCAGATGTTGACACTTAAAAATTGCGTGCGGTCGACTGCCGGTCACGGTCCTCAACTAACTAAATGACCAGCGGTAGGAAAAATAAAGGAGTGGGGAGGGGGGGGGGGTGGTGAATGCCGTTCAGTGTCCAAGTGAAAATTCCGGGGAACTTGCATAGTGCTAGACATTTGCATTTCAATGAAACTTCATCCTAATCACACGACGAAAACTTTCAAATATTCTCCAGTTGACGGTTTTGAAAGGTTTCCCTTCCCAATGAGTTTAGAGACTTCCGTCATGGATTTGAGCAAAATTAATGGCTCCCGACAGGGTATCACTCTCGGGATTCTGTCGCAGCCGTGTAAATAGCATTTTTAGTGCGTAACTTTGCACACTTTGAAATGCCATCGAAATACGCCGTAATCTAAATAAATGGACTGGAACTCAATCGTCTGCTTTATGTTCACAGCATACTTTCTAATAAATTTGAATTTGGAATAACGGGATATATTTTAGCTGACTCCTTTACTTCTGAGGGTTTTTTAGACATTTGACCCTTTCTCGTGATCATGCTCTGGTTGATAAGCTCCCCCGAATAAAGTTTCTTATTATTAATGCGACTTACAAGTTTCATCAGTACATGAAATATTCATCCCTGAAAATATGACAAACCACATGAAAAATGAAAGGTTATGTTAGGGACAGTTTGCCCCTCCGGTCTCCCCCTGTGCAGATCACATGACCTTAGCGACCATGTGCTCAAATCGTTGTGCGGTGTTTGTGCGTAGTAAGGTTTGCTTTTTTGTCTTTTGATGTTGATGTTCTGTTTAGCTTGGAGATGGCCAAAAATATGTAAGTTGTCGCTTTATGTGTTATTCTTTTTCTTGTAATTCAATATCTGTTTCAGTTTCGAAACTAGCTTTCTGTTTTATGTAATTTGTAGCGGTACCGAATGAGAAGATCGCGTTCAGATTAAACATCTCCAGTTCAGAACATTTAGTCTGAGATTATCTTCAACAGGTTAGTTAAGCAATACATCACACTTTCTCTAAGTTTACCTGCGTACTGTTGGAAGAACACGAGAAAAGTTTGTAAATGAAGAGGCGAGTTCTTCCAGCATTCAAGGTGTGTTATTATGCTGGTAAACCGATAGAAAAGGCGGTCTATATATGCTACAAAATAACTATGGGTTCACCGGTGGAATCATCGTTAGGGTTTCGACCAATTCTCGTGCTCTTAGTTTCTTAGTTATTTTATAACTTACAGTACACCGCGTTCAACCAAAAGTTTGTTAACATGAAAAAGTGAGCAATTAATCCAGCTTCAGTCTAATCTCGTAACCAGATCCTATATTGTTGGAAGGTCTGGGTATGAGACTAATATCAGTCTGTACTATTGGCCCTGAGTAAGCATTTTCTTATTGCGTAAACCCTTTGTTAAATAGATACTGATCTTCCATATATAAGGTGGCTTGATACTTTAAGAAAACTTGATTTTTTTCCAAGACAAGAGTGAATTATTTAATAACAAAATAGGCCTTGTATAGAAATTAATTTAAGAGCGGATAAATAAATCCGCAGTAAAGGTGAAGATTTCAACATGATTCTGATGACTTCAAAGCCCATTCTACCGGTTGAGCAGTCTTATTGTTGGGCGAAACGTGGATGCGAGTCACCCACTGTTGTAACTTGAGACAGAATGGAGGAGACAGTGGTAAGACACATATTATCATGATGGACCAGTCGTTATAAGTCGCTAGGGGGAGGGGTGGAGGACATGTTTTTGGGGGAAAGGGAGTCATATGGTTTACTTTTGAAGTTTTGTCTGTCTAAAGAGCTCTAAAACTTCACTGGTCTGATTTTCAGACATATTACATCCTTTTCATTTGTGGCTACTGCTTCCTATAGGAGGCGAAGCCACACATATTTTCGCAACGAGTGAGTAATTGACTGAGTGAGTGAGTGAGTTTAACGATAAAATTCAAATCTTGACCCACTTTTGACCCGATGTTGCCCTCTTGTTGTTCTTTTTTTTTCTTTTTCCGAGTACCTTGGTAGTTTGACATTCGCACTTAATCACAGTTGAATTCCTTCCTTTGGTGATTTCTGGCTTAGAGCTATTAGCACATTATTTTTTTAGTTCTTGCCATGAAACTAAGGAAGGCAGCTGAAGACGATAAGCAGTTTGCAATAATTTCAGGAGATTAAGATGTGTTTGTGATTGACATACGAATCAATCAGTGAAGTCTTGGTCGAAAGATCTTAGGATGATGTTACCGCCGCCAAAATTTGGAAAGTGGGAAGAATTCGCTCCAGTGCGACCCAACCCGGAGATATACCTCATTAGAAGTGATCTGCACACTATGTAAGCTTTCAGGAAATTTTTTTGCTGAAAAGAGAGCATTTCACTGTTTGAATCAGCGACTTTAGCCAAAAAAGGCCGTTAAATTAACGAAGCGAGCAAGCTGCTAGATATAACTTGATCATGGGTTATACAATGGAATGATGGAACTGAGAAATGGTAGATCGGCGGAATGGCGGAATATAAAACAGCAAATATTTCTTGGCACAAAATATCGTAATTTAGAGATATGGCGGAATATAAACCGGAAAACGTTACTTGGCACAAAATATCGTAATTTTAGTGATCAGTCCATCATTACATGGACTATAGGGTGTTTCAAAAACAGATAATTGTCGATTGTTTCATTCGTATTTAAAAGTCAAGTCACTCTCGTATTATGTGAGGGGGGGGGGAGGGAGGGAGAGAGACATCAGATTACTGTTAGGAGTCATTTAATATTTCTCTTAGTAATATAACATACAAAGCTCTAAAAATCCACTGGTCTGATTTTCATCTCAGCCCTCTTCAAAGAGGAGTTGACTCCTTTCCAGCTATTCCATGCGACTCCAGGACCATTAGCTGAGGTATTTCGATAGACACCATTCAGGTTTGACATATAACAGCTATAATACCACCACCCTCCTTTATATATCTCAGCACAGTTTGGGTGAGCGCTGTCATTGTCCTGATCTTTAGTTGTAAAGGAATAGCCCTGATGTTGTGTGAGAGAGTCGCTAGCAGTTCCTAGGATGGGGAAAAACTTGAAATCAACCCCTAAGAGACATTCACAAAGACGTCATGCAATCCAACCTTAACTTAGCAAAGACACAAAATTCCCGTCTCCCTCCGTCGAGAAAATTAAATCGAATTACAGTTTTGAAAAGTAAATGCTTATTCAGAGTCATCATACATGATACCGATGGAGTTCGCTACATTGCTTTTAACTTGGCACTACGAATACACAGCGTTACAACTGTAAGGAACTTGCTAGATCGATAGTGTCGTAAATCTACTCTCCTAGGAAAGAGTGATACTAATTAAGAGTATTATGAAGTAAATTTACTATCTTGATTATCGAATAAAATCCATTTGAATTAGAGGAATGAGAGTGATCACTTAACCTATGAATATTCTAAAACAGATATACAATTTGATAAAAAAAACTTCTAAGTTGTTTTTTTTTTTAATCTACCTTGACCTAACTAGAATTGATCAATTTAAGAGAATTGCTTTTATTTGGCTAAGAACATTTACCTGAATATGTCATGACGCTCAACTGGTATTTTTTGCTTTCGTCCGCCACTGCAAACCTGGCGTACTCAGCGTAATAAGTATAGCCGTCAAAATCTTCAAGATCGACCCGAAGCTTGGTCGTGGGTTTTGTTAGGCGGTGCATTTTGTCCAGTCCGAGCCAAAGCTCGCCATTCAGATCGCCAAAGCCATTTTTGTAGTCAGACCAGCCGCGGTCAAAATCAACAGAGCCATCAAGTCTCTTTTGGACCACTGTCCATCCCCCTCCGGCAGTACTTTGGTCACAAAACACTTCAGAGTCAGGTCCAATACCATCTGGATTGATTGTATAAACACCGCTGGTTATTCTACCAGATTTGTATACCTCGGCACAGTTCTTATGCACTAATAAAAAAAAAATGGAATTACGATAATAATATTGAAAATAATGACAATAATAATAATAATAATAATAATAATCATAATGATGATGATGATGATGATGATGACAGTAATAATAACAATAATAATAACAATCGACCACCTTGTCTCCGGATGTCCAGAACTTGCCGAGACAGAGTATATACAAAGACACAATAAAGCTGCAGCGTACCTCCACTGGACAATATGAAAACACTACAACATCAAAGTGCAAGATAAACACTACGAACATGAACCATCTACTGTGACAGAAAACCAAACAGTGACTATACTCTGGGACATGCCAATCCAAACTGATAAAGAGACAAAAGCAAACAGACCAGACAAAGTGGTAAAAGACAAGGAGGAGAGAACTTGTACGCTCATCGATGTGTCTATCCCTTCATAAAGGAACACCTCCTTGAAAACAGCAGAAAAACTCTCCAAGTACAAAGATCTTGAAATCGAAATCGAGAAAACATGGGGAATGAAAACAACAACCGTCCCAGTGATCACTGGAGCTCTTGGGCTTGTTAAGAAGGGAATAGAAACCTACATTGGCAAGATCCCAAGCACCGATATCAGAATATATAGCAGAGCTACAGAAGACCGTTCTCCTTGGAACTGCCCGTATACTGAGGAGGACTCTATCCATCAAGTAATCCAGCAGACTTATGACTGCCCTAGGCACATGGATTGAACTCGGCACCATAAGAAAAACGAGCAAAACTTTAAGGAACTATGATAATAATGACAATAATAATACAGTAGAACGCTAAAAGCACATTCAACCAGATCTTATCCTGAGGCAAGCTTCTTGTTACATGCTATTTGCCCTGGGTCCCCGTATGCTTTCTGGATATGGTTTCAGTAGCCAAGGGGAAAATAAGTTTAATAAATCGTGGATACATCACGTTTCAATGGGTTTTGAAGATAATTTAATTCCTTTTTAAAAAAACACACTTTTGTATCTAAACATAAGCAGCCAATGGGTAACTCTCGAATACAGTTGACACCACTTAGAACTACTTTGAAATGCTGGACTGATGTTGGATAAATAGTCAGAATTCACATTTTAGAGTTCGCTTAGTGCAAAGCTGCAGACTGCAGACCACAGACCAGGTAAAAAATGTAGACTAGATATAAAATGTAGACTGTAGACTGTAGACTGCAGACCGAGGATTTTAAAAACTGTTCTTTAGTGGGATACGTAACATCATCTTACAACTTACCGAGTGTTACGCAATCGCTTTTCCGCAATCATGTTTCACGATCATTTCTACTATTGTGGAATGTTCCTTGCTGATATGAGTGCTTATAGGTTCCCTTGTAAGTTCGATCAAAGTTCGATCAAAGTCAGATTTAGTCGTTAAGGGCTCACTACTTACAAACCCCCAGAGAGCTTGGAGGATCGACGACAAAACGTCTCGCGGAGTGTTCACTTATAGTCAAAATTTTCAAGGAGTTTTGACTCTATTACACATGTACTGACTGTGACGAGTATTAATTGAAACTCCCTCGAAGAAAAGTCGAATTATATTTCAATATAGAAATCGAGGCGAGACGAAGACAATTCATTCGTGCAGATCATTAAAACACAAATTTATATAACTAGAAGTTAAAGAGATATCGCACGCCGCCTGACTTCTGAGGCTTTGAATCTTCAGGGTATTTATGAAAAGACAAATCCAAAGTTGAGGAAATATTGTGCCAGTTTCAGACGCAACGAAAGTGAACTATATATATACGCTTCGCAGTTAATTTACAGGAGCCGCGACTGTTGTTTACCCATTTCAGACCACGTGACCTATTTAGGCCGTATGAGGCCTGAATCAGGTCTAGTGGTAGCCCGTTACATCTGAGTGGGTGACAAATTTGCATATTGTAACTCGTGAGGGTATTAGAAAACATCAAAAAAAACTTATTTTAATTTATTTTATTTAATCTTTATTTAAACACGATCAATTCATCAGCCTATAAAAATACATATCACATACGCTAAGATATTTAAAATTAAAACTACATACTATAACACTAAAGCTGTTTTCCGTGAATGCCGGGCGTTAGACTTAAAGAAGGTCATTGATCTTACGTTTAAATAACCCCAGAGACTCTGTTCCTTATATCGCGTGGTAGACTGTTCCATAATGTGGCGCCATTGTAGCTAAAGCTTTTTCTGTAATAATTAGTACGCGGTAGTGGAACATTAAGCTTATTTTAAGAGTCCCTGAGGTCATAAGCAGAGTCACGCCACGTTAACTTTGAATATTGTTACGTGCACGAATGACCAACAAATGTCCGCTTACAAAGCATATATGAAAATAGACTCCCGAGTACGATATATGGCACGCAACAAAAATGTAACAACAAGCAGTTACCCATTTCAACTATTATTTAATTAGTTTTACAGTGTCTAATTGACTTAGGTTAAAGATTAAGTTAAGCAGTTCATAAAGCAGGATTACAATCCTTCATGCCGTGTAAGTGTTCGTCGTCTTGATCAACTTCCAATTCCAACATCCGCCGACTGAAGACCACAGCGCTTGGCTTTCTTGATTCATGACTTTCTTTCCTTGTACACAAACTCTTCCGGAAGACTTCATAGTGAACTCTGTATTCTTTATCTTCTTCCCTTCTCGGCTATCGTCTTCTTCATCTCTTTCTTCTCTCCGGATATCGCAAGGGCAAAAGGTCATAGCCTCGTCATATCATAGCTTCCACAAGTTCAGTCAGCAAGCCGAGAGGGTAAGCCCTCGGGCAAATCTCTTTTGTACTTCTCACAAGCCAGCTTTTATACATTTACTTTAGTTATCTAGAATGTTCCATTACTATTTATAGTGTTTTACAAGTTGTACTATTTTTGGAAACTGCTGAGTCACATGAAAGAAGTCTCTGGAATATTACAGATTATAGATAATTCTAGAAAAGTCTGGGGTTGCGTGACAGATTCAGTAAAAATAATTGGATCCTCGTAACAATATAGATACCTTGGAGCTAGTCCGTGCAGACATCTAAACATCATGGTGGCTTTATGGATTTCCTGCTGGCGTGCAAGATTTTTCCACCCTAAAAACTCGAGTAGCTCAGTTGCATCAGCATCATAGTTAGAGAATGTCAACACACGGGCTGCTCTATTCTGCAATTTCTGCAGTTAGTCTCGTAGCATTTTCCCACAGCTACCCCAAACAATGTCACAGTAATCAAAGTGAGGTTTTACTAAAGCTTGGTAGATGAGATGTAAGGTTGATGCTGGGATCAGGTTCCTAACTCGCTTTAGGGCCCCGATACCAGAGCCGATCTTTTTTCGTTAGTTTTTCGATGTGACTATGCCAATCGAGTTTATCGTCTATTATTACACCAAGCGATTTTGTAGCTGTAATCTGGCTCACTTGAGTATTGTTCATTCTAATTGTTGGTGAAGCTGTGAGAGTATTCAGTCTCTGCCTCGACCCTATTAGCATGAATTCGGTTTTAGTCATGTTCAACGTGAGTTTGTTCACTTGTAGCCAGTTGAAGACGTTTTCTAGGTCTTCATTTAGACAGAACTGAACGTTCTCAAGATTGCTTCCGCATATGTGAGGTGCGTGTCATCGGCATACATTCTCGGTTTACAATTTGATAAGCAATTTGGAAGATTGTTGATATATAATAAGGACAATAATGGACCGAGGATGGTCCCTTGAGGGACGCCGCAAGTCAACGAGTAGCTACTGGATAGCGACCCGTTCACAGAGTATTTTTGTGTTCGGTTTTCCAAATATGACTGAAAACATCTGAAAGATTTGCCATGTATACCATAATAGTTCAGTTTCGATAGAAGGATCTGATGATCAACAGTGTCAAAAGCTTTTTTCAAATCTAGAAAAATGACTCCATTGATTTTCTCGTTATCATTATTATACGCCCAAGAATCTGTCGCTTCCAACAAAGCTGTTACAGTTGAATGATTAGCACGAAACTCTGATTGGTTTTGACATAGAATATCGTGCTCTTCCAAATAGGCATATAACTGTTCATAAACTATCCTTTCAAACACCTTCGCCATTATTGGAATCACCGATACTGGGCGGTAATTGTTAACATCACCGCGGTCACCCTGTTTCTAAAGAGAGGTAATCCTTGCATAGTTCCAGTCGTCTGGGAACGTCCGTTGGCTAATAGATTGATTGAAAATATCACATATCGGCACACAAATAAGATCAGCACTTTCCCTGATAAACCTAGCAGATATTTTGTCAAGGCCCGTTGCCTTTGACTTGTCTTGTTTATTTAAAAGTGAATATACTTTAGTTGGATTGGTGGGTTGGAGCTTAAACCGTTTATCTGTTGCGGTAAGATATCTTTGATAGCTACCACTATCACAATTTATCTCACTGGCACGTTTTGGACCAATAATAGAAAAGTGGTTATTGAATTCGTTTGATAGCTCCAACGGATTAGTTATCGTTAATCCGTTCACTTTTAGTGACGCCACTGGCGTTTTCCCAGATTTTCGAGAAGTTAGCTCGTTTATAGTCTGCAAGGTCTTTCGGGAGTCGCTGGTGTGCTTATTAAAACTATTTTGGTAATAAACTTGCTTAGCTGAGCGTATTTGCTTATTGACTATATTTCTTTGTTTCTTAAATAATGCCCAATCGTTAGGATCATTTGTCTTGCTAGCTTTGATTTTTCATGTCTCTATTATGCATAAGGTCTTTCAATTCAGAGGTAATCCACGGAGAACTCCGTGAACGAACGCGCATCGTTTTCAGTGGGGCATGTTTGTCGGCGATAGCCAGAAATGTACATTTCCATTGCTGCCACATCACGTTTGGGTTGGAAGACTTGTATACATTATCCCAACATTGAGATAGAATATCATAAAGAAACTTTTGGCTATCGAGATTTCGGAAATTTCTATATGTAATAGAATTATGTCCGTTAGACATCCCATTTAGGGCAAGTTTTCTATATACATACACCATGCTACTATGATCACTTATTCCGATATGACGAACTCCCGAACATGCAATCTTATCCGAACAGTTGGTATAGATTAAATCAATTAGAGTTCATCAGGTAAGTGTTATCCTTGTCGGTTCAGAAATAAGCTGCTCGAGTCCGTAGACATCAGCAATACTCCTTAATTTGGATGTGTTATTGTCATATCGAGTAGTGATCCTGTCACAATTCATGTCTCCCAGTACAAAAAATTCTACATTTTCACTATCCAATCTCCCAATTAGGGTTTCAAGAGGTGGAAAAATGCCAATAGGAGAGTCAGGTGGTCTGTACCAAGTAACAATCACAAAAGATTTTAAATTTGGCTTATGGATTTCCAAGCAAAGATTTCCTAGTGTATCCATCTGTAGGTCATTTCGTAGCGTAAAGTTGATTGAAGTTTTTACATAGAAGCATACCCCTCCGCCGCATTGTATCAGTCTATCGTGGCGAACTATTTCGTATCCCAGAACATGAACTTCATGATCTCGAATACTCTCGCTCAGTTTCGTTTCATTTATGGAAACAATATCGATATCATTGTTTGCTAATACGATTCTTAATTGGTCTATATGAGTAGTTAATTGATTAATATTGAGTGATGCCATTCTAAAACCGCGCAAAGGAGGCAATATTGAGACAGATTTTTCGGCCTTTTGGTTGCTTAATTGATACCGCACGGCATTGACGGACAGCACATTATCTCATTCTAGGTGCGATTTAAAATTATTATAAAACTGCTCATTACCTTTAAAATTTAAGTGCAGTCCACCTTTGTTGAGTCCTTTATGAGATATGTTCTCATGATGGATTATTTTCCATCCATTTTGATGGCAGAACTTCTTTAGATGCTTGTTGGCTGTTTTCACTGCCTGCTCCAGCTTATCTTTTCTGCATACAAGCTCCGACAGCGTAACTGTAGTATCGCAGGTACCCTCGATCTGTCGTCGCGAGATCCACAATCGATTCCGCAACAGCCTTTGGTTCCCTGGTTTTAAGATCATTAGTCCCAATGTGTAAAATCACTTCATTGGGCTAAGATTCCAGATTTGACTTGAGATAGTGATTCATGGCCATTGTCGTAACGCCCGAGAAAGGCTTGACTATAGCCCTGTGGCCAACTGCTTTTCCCAGATCTTTTCCAGGTATTCTTGAGATCATCCAATCTTCTATGAGCAGGGTTGTGCGCTCTTTTGGTTGTTTTTCGGGTTCGGATTCTTTTCCTGTCAGGGTGTTATTAGGACCTCCTTTACCTTTCGATTTCTTTCTTTTGTTTTCTGATTTCACAATGAAGCCTTGTTCTTTGTTGGCGCAAGGTGTTGACTCATCCATATTTTGGACAATGATATGCTCGTTAGAGTGTTACTCATTGAACGGCATTGAGTAGCTGCTTCTCTGGATACGATTTGCAATGCAAAACTTAAAGAATCGCGTTCTTGGACTAACTTTATATTTTCATCCTTCAAAGATAGAACTCTCTCCCTAAGTCGAGAATTTTCGGATCTCAGGTCTTCCACATTAGGTTTCTCTTTTATATGAGCCCATAAGTTCAGCACTTCAGATTTCAGACAGTCCAACTCCTCTTGTACTGATTTGGCATTCTTGTTAAACGCCGGAGTAGAAGCTTCGTCTTCATTCACGAGAATAACGGTTCTGTCCTGGTGTACCGGTTCACAAGGGAATTACCATTGTTCTTTCTTTGTTTGGGAGTTATCGGTTAGCTATTGTGTATTGTTTGGTCTTTTGTATTGGCTCTTGTGAACCGGTACACGAGGACAGAACCAGAATAACTGAGGGGCCGTAAGGGGGGGTCACGCGCACAGTTTACGGCAATTAAAAAACGCAAATCACGAAACACGATCATTAATTTTCGAGTTTCACGGTTCACGGAAAATAAACTTACACATGAGAAAGACTTGTCGCCTTACCCTATATATATAATATTGTTGACAGTCGTTTTAATGTATTTCAGAAATCGCTCAACTCGTGATTGTGTCGTGATTGGTAATGTCAGATTCGGTTTCACAGCTTTGCTCTGCAGCAGACAGGCAGTCGCTTAAGATTTCAGTCTCTCGTTGAATTCTTCAATCTCTCTGTCACTGTCACACTGTGCCACGTCTCCGAACTCGTTTGCAGATGCCGCTGCCTCAGGGCAATTGTCTTGAAATCTGTAATTGCAAGGTAGTATAAAAAATACACGATCCACTTGACTACTGAAGTCTTAAAAGTTTTAATAACTGATATCATTCAATCTTGAAAGTTAGCAATTAGAACTGATATTATAAATGTGGATTCATCTTGTCTTGTGACTATCGGTGTAACAACAACTAAATACGTCGTTTTGTAAAAGACCTTAAGATACATCGGGAAGTAAATAGATCAGAGGATCTTTAACAAAAAAAAAAAGTAAAAGAAATGTTTTACTTAGGCTGATGGTGACAGATTGGTTAGTATAATATCACAATCTTACAAATAATGTGAAAGACTCTTGCATGTTGTCTAACTCTAAATCACGATCACTGTCATTTCCCACTGATATTCCTTTAGGTGAGCCGACGTTTCACTTTACACTTCCATCACTTTGACTTTCTTGATCTCCTCCGCGGCTTCCACTCTTCTTCAGGAAGGCTTCTATATTTCTTTTCATTCCATCTATTGTAGCATTGTGTTTCTTGGCATTATCTTCCTCGTTTCGACGTTTTGACAAGTTGTATTAAAGTGATCTGTAAGGCAGCAACAAAAATATGACCTCCAGTGATCTTTACTTTTTTTAAGAAAACAATTAATTTTAAACACCTGCTTTATTCTTTGACAATACAGAAGTTCTCTGGATGGTCTTCTCCAGTGGTTTTCTTTTAAAGTAAAATTGATGATGGTACTTCAAAGTGAAACTTCCGAAGCTTTAAATAGAAATGTTTCTGCAGACAAGCTTGAAGGATAATGCTCAACATTTTACGTACTTTTTTAAAGTATCGGGCTTTAGTCTGCGGAGTCCTGTCCGTTGGTACAATCTTTAATTTCTGGCAACGCCCACACCTTATAGTAAATTCATTGACCGCTATGCTGTTGAACATACTTGCCAGAGCTACCAACACATTGAAAGGCTAATTAACTAAATACATTAAAGACGATTTAAATAATCATCGTTATCATCATCGTCTCCATCATAGTAATAAAATGATAAAATTTTAGGAAAAATCATGACTGTTAATAATAACAAAAATTCTTAACGATTTCTTTTAGTCGCACATAGCCAAATTTAGATCATCCAACATCTTGGTCTGTCGTTCATTTCGCTCAACACTGAATTTCGCCCTGTTTTAGGCGCTTTACAAGGTGGTCGTCCTCTACCTTTGAAGCTGACCTTTTCCTTCCACCTCTTGGCTTTCGTTTGATGACTTTGCTCTTTTGCTGTTCTTCGCCACCAGCAACTGTGATATTTATCACCGGGGAATCTTTCGAAAAGACGATTTCCTTTTTAAGAACATTGACTGAAAGAAAATAATGACAATAAAATTAATTAATCAAATAATAATCTTTTGACTACGTCCTTTTTATCTTTTGTCTATCTACTTTGACATTTATATTGGTGTCATTTTTTCTTGGCAGTTTCAAACCCCACTCCAGTCTCTTTCGTAGTCCATAAAAGTTAAATTTAAGTTGCGTTTAATCGAGAAAAAAATCTGTCCGAATATTCTCTTCCTAGTCTTCCTAGGTTGTTCCTATTCTCAGGTCTTCTCGTTATTGTCAACACGCCCTTTTTGCAAAGCGAGCGATCAAGGATCATCAAGAAATATCTCAGGAGGTGTGTTGAATATCGCCTCTAACGACCCTAACCGAAATCACGGCTCTCATCAATGACTCACTTTCTGTATAATTTCTGAGAAAATTGTCGATTCTTAAGCAAACTTCAAATAAAATATGTAGGGGAGACTGAATAAAACTTTTCTAGACTTCTAGTATTGTAAGGGCCTGTTTACATGGAGATAGGGTGACCTTCTAGAAGGGGCACCCTCTTAGAAGGGTAACCCTTGCCTATTGTATTTTCCGACTTGGTTTACATAAGAGGTAGGGTCACCCTATCTGCTTGGTGGGGTAACCCTCCTGCGAGGGCCAACTTTTTGCCATGTAAACACTTGAGGTAGGGTCACCCTCCTAGAAGGGTCAACTTTTGTGGGTTCAGTTTACTTTCAGATTGCCGCGAAACTCTGTAATGGCTTCGCGCGCGTATAAGCCCGAGGAATATTTTCGCCGTTCTGTGGCGGCCAAATTGTTTGAACAGAGTTCGAAACAGTCGGAGGACAACAGTGTCGACATTTCGAAAAAAGACATAGATGATCATGAATAGGTGGTCGACGAGAGTACCATAGAAAGCCGCTCGACTCGGAAAGATATGGAAGAAGGCTTGCCACGTGAAAAATCAAAGAATTCACAGGGAAAACGAAAAGCGTCCTTCGCCACTGCTCTGTGCGACCAGGATTCCCCCAAATTCTCCCTCGGCGACAAAATGGCTCTCCTTCGTACATGCCTCATTCGTCGCATTGCAACATTGTACTGGGCGGCTACCTGTAGCGCCATTCGCTCTTGTCGGCGTTTCTCTATTAGGGGATACGACAGCAAGAACCCACAGCACTGAAAAACCGCAGCCAAAGAGGCAAGCGCAAGGAAAATTGAATTTACCGCCAAAATACTTCGTTTGTCCGCCATTTTGGTTGTTTTGTACTTAGCGACCGCGCAGTTATCTCCCTCGGTGCCAAATTCAATAATCGCGATAGCCCTGTGGACAAGACTTTGCATGTAAAAGGGGCTATCTTTTGCCCCTTCTAGAAGGGTGACCCTCCTAAGGGGGTCACCCTATCTCCATGTAAACAGGCCCTAAGAGATGTAAGAAATTTAACGCGAATTAAAACAATTAACACGAAAGTATGGATATCAGATACCTTTCACACGTGACTTTCAAGTAACACGTGTCATAAATTACGATCTCTTATCAAATTTTCATGATGAAAACGCTAACCTTGTAAAACTGCAGAATCGACAAAAAGCGGCCTTTTCATGTTCCGCTGCGCTTGTGTATTGGTTGAGAAAGCTTTACTGCCTTCTGCGCCTTTGGCTAGTCTGCACAGCTTAAGATCAATAGACGACCCTATTCCCCGCTTCTCAGCTTCGGCCTTGAGACCCGCGTGTTCAACAATATGCCTTTTCAGGGCATCAAGGGAATTATGTTCTCTTTTCAGGGGAATTCTGATCCTTTCCTTTCCCCCAAGAAAACTGAAAGATCCAGGAGATTAAGATTTGGGATCAACGAAGTAGACAATCCCTTCTAAAACACGAAACGGCTCTTCGCTGACTTCGCTCTTCGACATTGTGGGTCGTGAGAAATGAAGACAAGACGTCAGACAATGAATAATCTGAAGACCTGATCGTTGGTGTCAAAGGTCGCATCAGCTTTATTTTTGGATCAATGGGTCATGCGAAACCCTATTGTTTGGTCACGCAAGCTGAAGAAATTCAGACACGGCGATCACCTGGAGAGGTTCTTTGTGGGGTCTTCGTAGCCGTTCACGGAAAAAAAGGGTCGTTTTCGTGTTTGTTATCACGGGTATCGGAAAATTATTTCTCTGTTTCACGTATCACGACAATCATATCATTCACGGTTCACGAATTTTAAAACTTTTAGATTACGGATCACAGAAAATAAATTAGTCCGATCACGTTTCACGTGAAACACCCTTACGGCCCCTCTCATATTCAGCGTCTACACTCATAGTCACACTTTTAGTCTTCAAAGAGCTTTGACTCGGTTACACATGTGCTGACCGCGCCGAGTATTGATCGAAACTCCCTCGAATGGTCTGCAGTTGACACATCGACTTGATCACAGCTAAGTCAGTGAAAAAAAAATTTGCATATTCAGATTCCTAACAATAGTCGCCCCACGCTTCGCGTATCGACCACTAAAAGCAATAGTAATGAGATGAAGACCTGGGCCCAGTTGTTCGAAGGCCGACTAACGCTAACACAGAGTTAAATTTAATCCAGGTTTCTTTATTTCCCTACTCAAAAGCCTTTTTGGGATTCAGTTATTTTCCCTATTCTTGTTAGAGCATCCAGTCATCAAACTTAAGACTAAAAGAATTAGACTGAGTATTCTTTTAAAGCTTTCAGATCTGAAATCAAATTTCACACTAACCCTAGGTTCATGATCTCGACCCAGACTTGAACAACCCAGCCCTGGAGCTTCGAGGAACATAAGCATAATATGTTCCTTGGCGCGTTTAACTTATCTTAACCCTGGATTTAGCTGGGGCCACGCAAAGCACATCGAAGTCTTCCTCGAGCATCATTCTCGGAAAACTGTTCGCTAAAACTATTTGAAAAACTTACTAAAAAGATTGCCTCTCGAATCAGGGCTATGAAACGTGTTAGGGACCTGGTTCTCCAGGCGACCTTGTATCTTTTCAAACAAACCAATGGCGTAGCCATGGGTACCAAAATGGGACCCAGCTATGCCAATCTTTTTGTACGTTTTGTTGAACACCAATTTTTCAGCCAATACAACGGCCCCAAACCTGAACTCTACGGTCGCTACATTGACGACTATATCGGCGCTACCCCTTCTACCAGAGAGGAGCTAACTCAATTCATAACCGCAGTCAATTCCTTTCACCCAGCTCTAAAATATACCGGAGAAATTTCCGTCAATTCCTTATTCTTTTTAGACATCAAAGTTTCCATTGAAGGCAACGGTTAATGCACTAGTGACTATTACAAACCTACAGACTCACATAGTTACTCGTTCATTTTCGCACCATCACATGTCAAGACTTCCATTCCCTTTTCTCAGTTCCTAGAACTTCGTCGTTTATGTAGTGATTACTCTGATTTTTTCACAAATCAGAGTCAATGTGCCAGTTTATCGAAAAACGTTGTTACCCTGTTTCTGTCGTTCAAGTGGGTCACCACCGCGCCCAACTTATTGATCGACAGTCAGCACTACAAACGTCACAGAAGGAAAATTCCGAACGCATTCCATTCACTCTCACATTTCACCCTCACAACCGGTCAGTGAAATCTATTATTCTTAAAATCTTTAAATTACTTCAAAACGATCCAGAGACTGGTACTATCTTTTCGCAACCTCCACTCGTTTCATTCAAACGCGACAAAAACATAGGCAATTTTTTGGTCAGAAGTTCATTCCAAACTAATGACCAACTCGGCACTTTTAATGCGCTCGCGCACGATGCAAAACTTGCCCTTTCGTTCACAGCGCTGAAAAAATATCGGAACCCAAACGATCCATTAAGATCACTGATCACTTCATGTGCACCTCCTCCAACGTCATCTATTGCTTGACTTGCACTTATTGCAAAAAGATATAAATCGGCGAAAGAGGAAGACGACTAGGTGACCGATTCTGGGAACACCTTCGCGACGTAGTAAAGAATGACAAGGACGCATCAAAACCAGTCACTAGACACTTTATTTACCTAATTATTCTAAGCAGCAAAAGGTAGCTCGGAAAGCCGCAAAACTCTTAAACAAAAGTTTATCTTTCTAATCGGCACTCTCGATCCCATAGGTATCAACGAACGCTTTTCATTCTACTAATGTATCCTTGTTTTTCTCGTCACCATGTTCCCACCAATAGCGTAGCTCCACTTTCTGCAAATAAACCCACACACAACCCACAATTCCTCCATTTGCTCTAACGAAGGGCTAACGCTCGAAACGTCAGCTTTTTAACTCTTTACGGTGGCTAATTTACAATTTCAACTTAGTCGATACAATCAAATTACCTTGTTACCCTCACCAACGCAGCACCACAGTTTCTTTAAAAACTTTCATCCTTTATTGATGTCAATAACAGTTTTGCTGAAAGTGTCTTGCCGACTAATGATTATTGTCACATGGCTATTCTGCAGTAAAAAAATTGCTGTTATAGAATATGGATTCTGTGTTTAC